>NW_024803017.1:0-20505 GCF_019175285.1 Sceloporus undulatus | reverse complement strand
AAATAAATAAATAATACCTTTCTAACTCATATAGAAATCATTTTTAAAACTGGAATTGCTCAATCTTCTGAGCCTGGAAATGTGTAGAAAAGCTCTACATGGAATATGTGGAACCTTCCCATCACAACAAGTAGGAAGAGTGGACCTTCTTCTTTCCTGTGTTAGTACCTGCATGATGCGGACATAGTCTGCCCGATGGATTTCACTCTCCTTTATCACCTTCTTCTTCAAGGTTGCAAGATTGCGCTCAAGATGCTCTCGCTGCCGTGTATACTCCTGGTGTAAATCTGTGTCAACCCCCACAATTTCCACCTAGAAATGCAAAGGAAATGAGCTCAAAGAAGATACAGCAGGCACCTGTTATTAAGGTGGAAGAACGCTCACTTACCATATCTGCCTTCTGCACATACTTCTCATAGATATCCTTGATGCTCTCCTTTAATTTCTTAGGCTCCTGGATAAGGCCTACACAGTTGTGAAGGTCTGTTTTAAATCGTTTCACAAGTGCTTCCATGTCTCGCTCCTGCAGCCAGAGGAACATTAAAGTTTGTTTCACCAGAATGCAATTATCTGTTGGTGAGGTCTTGCTGGCCAGGCCCTCAAACACTGTTGATGGAATGTATATTAATAAGAAGACATGGAACCCATAGGGAGAACAGCAGACTCAAAGTTGTAAAGCATTCCCAACTTTTTATCTTAAGAGATGAATACTAGAGTAACTCACATTTGTTCATCACTTGATATTCTGTCATTCAGTGATTTATTAGCTGGTAAGTGACAACTGAATTATTCAGTAAAAAGTACAGTCATGTATTTCAAAAGATATGAAGCAAATGCAAGGCTATAGATGATCCAAAAAATAGGGCAAATAATAAGTTCTCTGTTTCTAAGAATAACTGCCATGCCAATTTTTAAAATGGAAGACATATCAGTTTTGACAGTTGTATTACTAATATTTCTTTAGCACAAAATATAACTGTTTGGGCTTACCCTAAAGGCTGGATCGATGAGAGAGTAAAGGGGGGTCAGTGCTTCCAGGACACATTATATTCTTGCCTTTCACCAGGGGATGGTTCCCTTTTTTATAAGAATTAAAGTACAGTATTTACATTGACCCATGGATAAGCTAACCCAGGTTTTTGGTGTCAATTTTTTTGACTAACATTTCTAGACTTATACATGGGCATATACAGTATACAATACTTAATAAAAGTGTAAATGTAGAACATAAAAAATACAGACATGAGTAGTAGTAGCTTGGAATGTTATAAATAACAATTATGGCAATAGGTCAGAGAGCATTAGCCAAATGCCTAGGAAGTGGGTACATGCAGATCGAGCAATCGTTCCTGTCAAAATGCCATGCAAGAGTTTCACATTATCCAGAATTCTTGAGGCAAGAAACATTGGACTGTCTATTTTATATCACCCATGGTGTCAAATCAACATCTCTATTATTTTCTTTCCTTCTGCAAGACTTACCTTCTGCATCTCTTTATGCATCTCACGGTCTGTTGCTCTCAGCTTTAGCCGCAGCTCCGCTATGTTTAGTTCTAGCTGTGTGTTCTGCTTGTGGAAGCGTTCCAGTTCTCCCTCCATCTACACAGATGCACAGAAGAGAGAAAACTGTGGAGAAGGCCCATGACACAATGTGGCCTTCAGTCTAAACAAGATCCACAGCAAGAATGAGATTGTGTCATCAGTTCTCACCTCCTGGATCTGTTCCTTCATCATTTTTATGTCATTTTCACGTGGCTCTATTTGCTTCTTCAGCTCCTTTATTTTGTAATCTAGTACAAATTTGAATTTCTCCAACTCTTGGTTTTTTTTCTTCAGATCATAAATTCGTTTTTCCTGGGGAAAATAAACAAGTATGTAAGTGACATCTAAAAAATACAGGGACCTCTTACAACCTCATCTCTTGACCAGTCAGATACAATGGAGGCAGAAGTGATTTGTGTGAAACAATGGTGGAGGAAGGAGGAACATGGTTTGAAAAATGAATCAAGAATTCCAAGTTCCATCCCTCAGACAGGGTGGCAGAAAGGAAGCCTTTGTTTAGAAGGTTGGTTCTTTCTCACCAGTTAGATATTTGGGCTACAAGCATTAGCTGAAAGTAGTAGGTTGGGAAAAGAAACCAGGGAAAGAAGCATAGCCAAACCTCTCTAAGCACTTCACCTTGTCTTGAATAGTCTCATCTCTTTCTTGAATCTCTCTTTTCAGTCCCAGGATATCTTTCTCTAGGGATTTAATAATCCCTTGCAACTTCTGTTGCTCCACTTTCATTCCTTCAATGTCACTGCAGCGTTCTTCAATCTCTTTTTGGAGACTGTTGAACTAATGAACAAAGCATATTTTATTTGCCACAATGGAGCTACTTAATTGCTGTCTCATTGAATAACAGAACTATATGAATTACAGGCAAGAACCACTTCTCCTTGTCCTTGTAGATAGCTATAAGAGATGATCGTGTCACACCAAAAGATAGATTCTCACTAAGTATAAATATTGATTACCCACCAGATTTGGATCTGACAAATTATATCTTCCAATATAAGCACACCCAGACCCTGAGATCCAAAGGAGAGGCCCTTCTCTTGGTCCTGCCATTTTCATGGGCATGGTTGGTGACTGGGCCTTCTTGGTGGTTGCCCCTAAACTTTGGAGCGCCCTAGAATGCCCTCCGCCTTCTTGTCCTTCTCTTGGCAAGCCAAAACTTTTTTATTTGGACAAACATTTAGAATTAAAAATGTCTGTTAGTGCTGTATTGTTTTAATCATATTGATTATCGTTTTAAAAAATCTTTTTGCATGTATACTTTCAATATGGTTCTTAATTTAAGTCAGTTTTAATGTGACCTTTGATATCTTTTCAATTGTAATCTTTTCAGTGTGTAAGCCACCTTGTGTCCTAGTATAGAGGAAAAAAAGCAGGATATAAAAAAGTTAACAACAACAACAACAGAGGATAAATAATGTAAAAGGTAAAGCCTGAGAGACCACTGCTCTAATATCATAAGGCAACTGAAGGTAGATATTTGTTCCAAGTGATCAGAGGCATTACATTATTTTCACACCAAAACATGAAGAAAATTACATTAAGAATACATGAGATAATAAATTGCCATCATCAAGATTCAACATATTCAAGTTGTGTGTGTACACAGGCAGAGAATTATGTTTGCACAAACAGCCTTACTGTTATCCTTTAATTTCTTTACTCTTGCATTACATATTCATATTACACAAACTTTCAACTGTTACTCTGGCAGTAGTCAAAGTGGTATTTACATATTATTTAAATACATAGAAACAAATCAAGAGCATGAAAACCAGAAAAAGTTGACTACCTTCTTCCTCATGATTCCTGTCTCCCCCCTTTAGCCGCAGATTGGATTCTCTTTCCTCTCGAAGCCGCCTCTCATATTTTATTTTGATGTCCTGAATTTCCCGATCCTCATCTTCTTCAATTTGTTTCTTTGTTTCCTCAAATTCTCGAAGCTGTTGTCTTGCATCATCCTGAGCCTAAATGTTAGAGACGGCAAAGCAACAAGGAGAAATAAAAGGAATTTTAACAACTCTGCTGAGGATTAAACAACTATTAGGGATTGCCTGAAAGAGGCAAGATGCTTTTAGCCTGCCTATTAGGAAGAAGGATATCAATGTTCTGGGGATGCAAAGGCAGCATCATATTGTTGTGGTGCTTCAGGTCTTAATTAGCTGCACCTTAAGATACAGGACTCAGATAAAATCACTGAATGCAAAAAATACTGACTCACAAAGTCAGTAGATCAGAAAGTCTGGATGAGACAGGGTTTGTATTCAGCCTAAGTTAGGCACACTTTTTTTCTCACTAAAATAAATAAGACTACAATTTTACACTGGTTTCAGTGTAGCTAATGTAATTTAGATCCATCTTTATATCTACGGGAAGGTGAACGGTGGTTATTCAGAAAGATTCAGATAGTTAGTTATGCTATAGTAGGGAAAAACAAGGCTTTGGAGTATCATAGAATCCTATACAGGGGTACCCCGGGTTACGAATTTAATTCGTTCCGCCACCGCTTTCGTAACCCGAAAGGCTTTCGCAAGCCGAAAACCCATAGGCGCTAATGGGGAAAAGCCGCGATTTCGTGCGAAAAAGCGCCGAAAAGCACCAAAATTTCTTTCGTAACCCGAAATAACCTTCGTAACCCGGAACAGTTTTTTTCAATTGATTTTTTTCGTAACCCGGAAATTTCGTAAGGCGGCGCATTCGTATCCTGGGGTACCACTGTAGTTGGAAGAGACTACAAGTGCCACCCAGTCCAAACCCTGCCATGCAGGAATAACACAACCAAAGCATTCCTGAGATATGACCATCCAGACTCTGTTTAATAATCTCTGAAGGAGGAGACTCCATTACACTCCAAGGCAATGTGCTCCACCTAGAACAGCTCTTACCATCAGGGATTTGTTCCTAATGTTTAGGTGGAATCTCTTTTCCTGTAGCTTGAATCCATTGCTCTGTTTCCTAGTCTCTGGAGCAGCAGAAAATAAGCATGCTCCAGCCCTTCAAATATTTAAACATGGCTATCATGCCACCCATTAACCATTGCTTCTCCAAGCTAAACATACTGAGTTCCCTAAGCCTCTCTTTGTAAAGCATGAATTCCAGACATTTCACAATTTTTGCCGGGCTTCTCTGGATATACTCCAGCTTTCACTTTCTTCTTGAACTGTGGTGCCCAGACCTGGACAAAACATTCCAGGTGAGGTCTAACTAAAGGAGAATGGAATGATCTAGACACTATATACCTATCAATACAGCCTAGAATTCCATTGGCTGTCTTAGCTGCTGCATCACACTCCTGACTCATGTTCAACCTATAGTCCAGTAGGATTCCTAGATCACATGTACTGTTGTCAAGCCAGGTGTCTCCTATTCTATATCTGTTCATTTCATTTTTACCACCCAAGTGTAGTATCCTGCATTTCTCCCTGATGACATTCATTTTGTTAGTTTTAGTCTTACTCTCTAATCTGTTACCATCATTTTGAAGTTTGATTCTGCCCTCTGGGCTAATAACAACCCCTCTTAATTTACTGTCATCTGCAAGTTTGATAAGCATGCCCTCTATTCCACTATCCAAGTCATTGATAAAGATGTTGAAAAGCACTGGGTCAAGGACCAGGGACGTAGCCAAGGGGGGGGGGGTTCTTGGGGTCCGGACCCCCCCTTCCATTAGATAAAATGAATGGTGTGTGCTGCTGCACCACCGCACCCAAGCCCCATTATAATGGTGGCACTTAGTCTGGACCCCCCTTCCCAAAATCCTGGCTACGTCCCTGCAAGGACAGAACCTTATAGCACCTCACTAGTCACTTCCCTCCAGGATGAGGAGGAACCATTACTGACAGTGATAAAAAAGGATACATAAATATCCGAAATATTCTTTCGGCCTCTGAGGGAGAAAGAAGGCTGGCCCAGTTCCATCAGGGGTTGGCCTGAAGAAAGAGGCTCCTCCCTCCCTAACTGTCATCTTTCGGCCTCTGAGGGAGAAAGAAGGCTGGCCCAGTTCCATCAGGGGCTAGCCCGAAGAAAGAAGCTCCTCCCTCCCTAACTGTCATCTTTCGGCCTCTGAGGGAGAGAGTAGGCTGGCCCAGTTCCATCAGGGGCTAGCCTGAAGCAGAAGAGCCCTCCCTCCGGTCCATCTGCCTTGGTCCAGGCCTCAGAGGGAGAGAAGAATGCTGGACCTGATTCCCTCCCCCCCTCACCATTCCCTTCTCCTTTTGTGTCGTGTCTTTTAGATTGTAAGCCTGTGGGCAGGGAACTGTCTGTTATCCCCTCTATTGTAAACCGCTCGGATTCCCAGTGATTGGGCGGTATATAAATAAAACCTATTATTATTATTATTATAAATATGGCTGGAGCAACACTGATTAGATTTCTTTATGTGCACAGCCACAGCCCTGAATTTGCAAGACCTCAGCAGGGCTACTAATAACTGACAGTTTTGGAGGATTCTTATTTATAGGGTCATTGTAAGTCAAAACTGACTAGACATCACATAACAACAGCAGCAGCAGCAGCAGCAATACCATGTGATGCCGGAAATGCAACAGAAAAGTACTTTAAGCTATGATTTTTATAGCTATGGAAACCTGCTGGATTGGATTCCTCTGTAATTTCCTATATCACATTTTTAAAGTATGATGCTTGCCACATACAGAGAAAGCATTAAGATCTTAGTCAGAATTTTGCCATTCTAACCAATGGATTTCTGATCATAAAAAATGATCCACAAGAAATATAAACTTTTTGCTGCTCAGGCCAGACCACCAATAGATTTAGGACTGGGCTGGGATAGAATGGGAGGGTTATCCAGTCAGGGAGACATGATCAGGAGCGAACCCTAGTGAAAGTGAAAGCTGTGAGCAGCAGACAGAAAATGAATGCTTGTGTTCTTCCTATGTTCAAGCATAGTGGAAATTCTGTTTCCCTTGTGTGCTTTTTGCCCTTTTCTCATTCGTAGACAGAGATAGTTGCAAGTATGGAATTAGGTCCACTGGTCCAGAAGAGGTTTTGTCCCAGAGTGAAGAACTACCGAAGAATCGGGTCTTTGCATACTGAATGGAAATTTTCCTGGGTCCTAAAATGAATGCTTTCCTTGATTTACCCCCACTTCTTAAAACAGGGGTAGGCAACCTGCGGCCCGCGGGCCGAATGCGGCCCGGCAAGGCCTTGGGACCGGCCCCCGCCCAGTCCTGCTGCCGATTGCCGCCGGAGCCTTTGGCCTCTCGCGTGAGGGTGTGGGGCCTTTGGCGTATCAGGAGGACGTGGGCAAGGGGGGGCAAGCAGCAGGCAAGGGGGGCAAGCGGTGGGCAAGGGAAGCAATTGTCTATAGAAGCCTCCGAAACATGCATTTATATTAACATTTTTTAAAAAAATCAGCAAATTTTTAGCGTGCCCTCCATTTGAAAATTTTGTCCTACATTTGTCCCGGTTTATTTACTTATTTATTTTTTTTAAAAATATATATTTAATTATTTATTTTTTGGCTTCGGCCCCCCAGTTGTCTGAGGGACAGCAACCCGGCCCCCGGCTCAAAAAGGTTGCCTACCCCTGTCTTAAAAAATAAAATACACACAGCTCATACCTCTTCCAGCAGTGCAGTTTTTTCAAGCAGTTTTGCCTCATAATACTCTGTTAGCTCCTCCATTGCCTGGCTCTTGCTCTCTTCCATTTCATGAAGCTGCTTCTCATATTCCTCCTGCATGCGTTGGGATTTCATTTGCAGCTCCTGGTATTTCTCATATTCAAGCAACAGCTTCTGGTTGTTGCCAGATTCTGACCAGATGAATAAATGAATAGAAAAAGAAGAAAAGAATGCAAAATCTTACTTGACTCTATGTGGCAAGAAAGGTTTTTGCAAAAAATTAATTTATCTTACTGTGCCATGTATGTTAAGTTTTGTTCCATTCTTTGTGTATCTGTATTCCTTTTTTTGTGTATTTGTATTTGTGTACATTGTTTAATTGTATCTGTTCCCATTTTCCATTATTTGCTGCAATTCCAGCCAGAAATACAAGAGAATTTAGCAAAGTAGACAACAGTTAATGACAGACAGAGGTGAAAGGGAACTCTATGATAGAGATAGTTAGGCACGTTTTTTATGTACCAAATTCCAAGGTATCCCAGCAACATATCCAACCTGTGTGTTCATTTGTATGCTTCTTTTTATCTTAATTATTTTTATCCTTCTTTTTATCATTCTTAGCCATGCCTTTCATTTCTCTCTGACTTCACTGGGCAAGAAGATACAATTATAATTAAATATTTATTTTATTTTATACCCTGCCCTTCAGCCCTAATGGCTATCATGAAATATGGATTCATTTCCGTTATATTCAAACAAACTAGTGTCCTTATGTAGACTCAGGGAATACAATTATCCCAATGGCATGGAGAGAAAAGAGCATGATGAGAACCTTTCTCCCATTCTGGAGGGAAATGTTACTTAAGTTCCTCCTCACCTAAGTCTTGCACTTCTCTTGATTGCTTCTCTATTAGTTCTGTAAGTTGCTCTTGGTGTTGCATTTCCTGTTTTTCTTTCTCTGTTTTCAATACCTGAAATACATAGGAATAAAAATATAATTTGAAACTAAGTGTACTAGTTCTTCATTTCCTTCAAATCACTGCACGTTAGGAAAGGACAATTTTTATAAGGGAGATATTGCAATGCTGAGGATGCAACTAGTTTCCTCCACACCTGGTTTTTTTGTTTTCAGTGATTCCATTTCCTGGATGAATTTTTCAGTTAATTCCTTAATCTTTTCATTGTAATTCATGTCCTTGAGACGCAGCTGGTACTCATTTTCCATCTTCAGCTCTTCCACACGTGTTTTTAGCTCTAACATGACTTGTGTCTGCAGAGAAAGTAATTATAAGAGTATTAGCAAAAAGAGTCAGTTCATAAACATTATGGTATATGTATAAAATAACAGAAAAAAGGTCTTACGTGCAATAGCTTAAAGGAACTTTATTTTAGCTGATTTATTAACACAACAATCTCATACATATCTACTCAGAATTAAGTCCCACTGAATTCAATAGAACCTATTTCAAGGCAAGTGTGTACAGCAGGAGTGACCAAGTATAGCAAATCTAGGTGACAATTTTTTGCTCTTGATACTTTCCAAGGGCTGTATGGAGTGCTAAAAACGCTAATTGATCAACTGCAGTTTGAAGTCTGCTTCTGGGGTTTGTTTTTTTTTTTGAAAAAAATGAATTTCTGATGTCAAACAGTGGATGCTGGGTGGCTGGGTTACAACCTATTTAAAAAGTGAACAGCTGTTACTGCAGGCTTCCAGGACAGGCAAAAAAAAAGGGGGGGGGGATAATTTGGGGAATTCAGGGAAGTTGGAGCCATAAAAATAGCCTGTGGATGGGAGACTGCATGCTCTTTGCCACGGTCACATCTTGTGCATCCCTGCTCTGTGGTCCTGAATCCTAAATTAGTCATGGATATATATAACACACTTTATATACATACTGTATAACACAGTTTATACCTAAAAAGCTACCATATGTCAAGGCAGTGTGAATATGTTTCTAGCTTCACCTGTATAGGCACATGCATTTGCTGTAAGTGTAGCTTAGAGAAAGGAGCAAAGGTTTAGGTCTAATGTGTTTTAAACCTTCATCATGGGTCTATCTTAACTTTGTAGCTGCCCTCTCTACAACCTTGGTTCTTACTAGAGTGGTGCTGTCTACACACTGGGATTAGATGATATTGAGACTATTGATGTTGTATCCTCTTCCACTTGGAAACACATATGGGGATCCTTAAAGCAGTATGAATGAGTTGTATACTGACCTTTTCTTCCATATCTGTTCTTGTGATCAACACTTCATCAGAGTACGGCACATCTCTTTCTCTTTTCAGTCCTCGTCCCTCTTTGTCATATACTTTCCAAATAATTATGCAGCCATCTTCTGCCGACGTTAGCAGGAACTGATCATCAGAAGTTACGGACATCTGGAAAAGTGGTGGTGGTGGGGAGAACAACAACAGAGCTGCACTGAGAAAGAACAGTTGAGGAGTTGGAGAAAAAGGACAGTGGAGAGAATCAACTGATTTCCCCTCTGAATTCATAAAAAATATGTAAGCGGAACCACAATCTAGTAATTTTCTGCCTTTTGCTAATGGCTTTGACCATTACAAGCAAGCACAGAAAGAAGAACATCTCTTGTTGCACTACTTCTTGTACATCCAGTTTGATGAGAAAGTGCTTGGGTGTGAAGCCAACTTGAGTAACTAATGGCTACAAGGAGCTTGCTAGACTACATTATACAGCGCTCTGTGCATTTGACTGCAAGAGCTCAATTGCACTCTTACTTTTGATAATCCTGTTGTTGCCACTTCTCTTGACACTGAAACTGCAATCACTTAGGTGCAAGGCGGCTGGTATTGGAAGAATGCACAGAAGATCACCCTGGATGGGGGTGGTGGGGTGATAGCTTTTCTGAGACTGAAACACAACATTATATCACTGTTTGTCCACAGGACTGGTTCTGGAAGACTGCTTCTTGTAGGATATCTCTGCTGCCTCCATTTAAGTTTCCAGCAGTGACACAAAATATACTATAAGAGTATTTGTGCATTAGCTTTTCAATGTCTTGTGTAAAACTAATGTACAACTGGCAACCTGTGCTTTTCAGATAGGTATTGCAGTCCAATAACATTGGGAGGCCCAAGTTGTTCATGTTTTGAATGGATGGAATGCATTTTCACCATATCCCACTGACTTCTACTGGAGTATATTGCATTTCATGTCTTGCAATTCCCATTAAACTACTATATGATAAACATTGCAAATTTAGATATGTTTAGATGCCCACTTGTGGCTCATCTTGTAATGTAGGTTGTGCAATTCTGCCTTATTAGATATTGTATAGTGAGAAAGAGAAGAGATTCACAAAGCATACCACAATAAAGATCACTTGAAGACTAAGCTTGCATTTTACCTTGGTGACAGGACCAGAATGGGCTTGATACTCATTGAATTCCTTGTGGACAGGGAGTGGGTATTTCATGGATCGGATAGTTCCTGTGGATGTTCCAGTGAACACCATGCGCCCAGAATGAGCTACCACTATGCATGTGTAGACAACATCAAATGTAGGTACTTCTCGCAGGATCTGAAAGACAGGTCTACAATGTTGTGGTTCACATGTAGAAAGTCATAGAGAAATGAGTGATTTTGAACTGAAAAGTGGCCAATGGTACACAGTTTTACCATCCACACCAGGTGTGTTCTGCTCCCCTCCCTTCTGACCTGGCATACAATTAGCCTGAGACTTTCCTCCCAATTGAGGAGATGAGTAAAAAAATTAATTTAAAAAAAATCACATTTTGTTTGCACTAAGTTGAGCCAGAATTCGTACACTCTTTTATACTTATTTCCAATATCAATATACTTGTATTAACTTTCATTTTAAATATTCAAAATTGATGTATAATTAGAACAGGATAAAACCATAGCTAAAAAAGATAAAATGATATAAAAGTAAATTCATAAAGCCATTCATTAAAAAAAACAGGAGTTAACTTCAGAGTTAACTACAGAGCAACTACAAAGTTAACAGTTAGGAAAATGAACAGGAAAATGCTAGTCTTCAGCTGGCAAGGGAAATACCCAACACTGGGTTCTTGCCTAATTTCAATGGTGAGACCATCATTAGTGAGAGAAATACAGAGAAATACAGCCATAAACAAACAAGCCGTGGTGCAGACACCTGCCCTCTTCCACAACTCCAAAGGTGAGGACCAATGTGATCTATATGATAGAATGATGCATTGTAACAGAACAGAATGAATAAGAACAATGAAAACATCTGGCACTACATGGAACAATTAGCCTAAACTGCTAGAACTATAAATGAGTGTTGCCAGCTATACCACTGCATTTCACTGAGGTATAGCTGTACTTTCTGCAACACTGCATCTACATGGGCTCACCGAAGAATCACAAATCTCCTTGATGGAATGATCGGATCCAACAGCAAAGACAACTTTTGAATCTGGGGATATCGCCACTCCACTGTAACTGCAGGATTTCAGAACACACTCAGATTCCCTCTTGCCATTCTGGAGGTTCCACTCATATACTGCCCCATCTGTGCCACAGGAGACTAGTTTATAATCATCCATACTCCACACAACTGATCGCACCTGGAGAGGCAGAAAGGAGATAAGAATATGCAGAATGTCCAGGCTCCTCATTAGTGCATAGAGAAGTCTGCTGACTGGTATTGTTCCTAGTTACCTTAGTGCAATTGTATCCAAATATCTTTCTTAACAGATGCAGTGATGGAAGAAAAGAGGTGCCAATGCTTGTATACAGGGATTAGTGAGAGGGAACTCTAGAGAGCATGTCTGCCCTTTTGTTTTACCTCTGTTTCTTTGATTTATGTACTCAAGCTTCCTTCCTGCCTACAGAGGATCATTTACCCCTTTCCCCAAAAGTTATTTATTGTTTTGTCTCTTTTTTTGACTGGGAAGGGCGCATCCATGAGGCTCCCATTTCAAGATGGCTTACGTCCACAAAAGACAGCCAGCTTTAGAGGCTCTTCTATTGAAATCTAAGTACATAATTTATTTTATCTGTCTCCTTTCCTAACCTAAGATGAATTTCCTGAAATAATAAATGTAACATTTCCTTTTTTTCCGCCTTACAAAAGCATCCTGAGTATTCTCTCCTCTTTTCTACCACAAACTCATATTGCACTGGCTACAGTCCTCTGCTTCATATATGTCTCCGGGACTTTTGCATTAACAATTTAACCCTGAGCAGTCAGAATAAGCATTCCTATGATAACAGAGGGGATCAGGCTAAGGGGATCAAGAATAATGTTGTATAAACCAAAGCCAGGATATGGTAGTTACAGCATCTAGGTAATGGCAAGAATGGGTTTGCCGTTTATCATTTCATTTATTTTTTTCTGAAGTTGTGTTTTCTCCAGTTCCTGTGGTCTTTTAAAGGAAATTAGTGAACAGTTAAAAATACTATTTTTCAGCAAAATCTACTTGCTTAGTGCTTAAATTTTATGGCTATCACAAATTATTAATACCGTTGTTAATGCCCTTAATAGGCACTGAGGGTTTTTTTTAAAAAAATTAAGATGTTTACAATTTTGTCTCACATATATTTTGTTTTAATAATCCAAAATGGTTTAATTACTGGAATTGCTTATAAAATTATTCCAAAATATAAAAATATGCAGTAACATGGACATATTTCAATAAATATACTTTATTCCAGAGCAACCCTTCCACTTTTGACTAGTCTCTTATACCAACTCCTATATATCTCCTTTATTTCCCTCAGTAATCTTCTAGCTTCTTTCACTATAAATTAGACCAAAAATACAATATAGTAAAACGAATGGCAGAACCAGAGATAGCTCAAAAGGATCATCTCTACATCTGTTCCTTAGGAAGTTAGGAGACTGGATATTTCCAGAAGAGGCTTTATTGTATATTTGCCCTACCTCATTAACTCAGTTTTACAGAGGGTACAGACATTTCTTCAATATGCCCATCTCCCTCACATGTTTTCGTACTGCTTCTATCTTCTTCCTTAAGGAAAAAAAATCAATTGCAGAGGGAAAAACAAAATAGCTGTACTTTGCTTTCTTGATGAAAGCATGAAGAGCTCTGTGTTTGGAAGCCCCTTTAAGAAGTAGCACTCACACCAAAGAAATCAATGGTAGAGTGTAGATGGGTGGGAGGGAGTGCAGGATGCCTAAAGAGGTGTGTGTGGCACCACTGCTTCTCAAATATCTGCCTTTTGGCAGAAATGGGCTGTGGCATTTGCCTGTATCCTGTTAAAATGCTAAAGAGATTGTGTGAGTGGGGCAAGGTTCAGTGGAAGCAGAAAAGAGAGGCTCTAGGGTGTTTTTAAAAATAAATTTTAAATATCCATTTGAAAAATAATTCCATATTTTTAAGTTTTTTAAAAAAAAACTTAGTCTTTTATAATTTTCTCTAAAAACATCACATATTATCAAAATTTTACTTCACCCACATTAAACTATGTACAGTCGTCTCTCCATATCTGCAGACTTACCTTTTGCAGTTTCGATTACATGCAAATGGCAAGCCCACAGCTCCCTCCCTCCTTCCCTTCCTTCTTTCCCTTCCGCCCTCCCTTACCTTATGGCTGGCGCAGCCTTGCTCCAGTCAGCGCAGCCTTCCTCCGGCTAGTGTGACTATTTTCCTGGCTGGCCAAGACAGCCGAGGTAAGCCTGTGCTGGCCAAGACCAGCTGGGGAAATGGTCATGCTGGCTGGGGCAAGGCTGTGCCAGTCAGAAGAGGTGCTTGTCTCAGCGGGCGCAGCTTACCTCAGTGGGTGTGGCCTACTTCCAGCCACCGCAGCCTTGCCCTGGCCGAAGCAAGGCTGTGCGGGTCGGAGAAACAGCCAGGCCAGCCAGGGCAAGACTGTGCCAGCCAGAAGGAGCCCTTGCCTTGGTCAGGGTAGTCTTCTTCCAGTCAGTGCAGCTTTGCCCCAGCCAACATTACTGTGTTCCCTGCTGGCGCAGCCTTGCTACAACCAAGACAAGACCATGCCTGCTGGAAGTAGGAAGCGCCCACCGAGGCAAGGCGGGACTGGCTGGAAGAAAGCTGCTTCCGGCTGAGAAAAGGCCATGCTGACCGAGGCAAGAGCGTCTTCTAGCTGGTGTGGTCTTGCCCTGGCAGCATGGTCATTTTCCCAGCCGGTGTGGCCTTGCTCCGGCTAGGGTAGGGCCATGCCGGCCAGAAGAAGATGCACATTTAAATTACTTTGCTTTGGCTAGATTATATCCAAAATTACTTCTAACTAAAGCCACCAAATAGATGAAAGTTCTGAATAACTAAATCTATTGTTTGTGAAAAGTCGCTTGAACTACATTTACATTGACAGGGAACTAGTTGCTGAAAAAAAACCTTGTATTCCTATTCTTTAGTTTTTAGCTGATTTGTAATAAAAAGAATCGAGCCCTAGTCAGACCTTCCACTAGTTTCTTTGAGATTCCATCATTCTTGGGTTTCAGAGATTTTCTGTTTATCTCGCTCTACACAACAGGTGGCACCCACTCACCTTCCCATTGTGTCCTTTCAGGTTAATAGTATTGTCAAAAGTTGTGGAGGAGTAAATGTGGATCACATTCCCATTTACTGCTGCAAAGAGATGACCCCCTGTGCTGAAGGCACACTGTAGAAAGAAAACTAGAGATAGTATGAAACATGAAAAATCTACACAAATGCCTTCTTTGTAAAAATAACTGTTAGTCACAATTTGGAGACGATGTGAATGCAGCTTCTAAGTATCCATGCTTATGCGATTTCATTGTGAGTACCTGCACTGGTTGTTAGTAGACAGCATTATTTTGCTATCATTTTGTCTGTTTCCATTCAAGCACTTTAGCCTGAAAGGCTATATTTTATCTGGGGATGTGCCAGTCAACACATCTACAGACACAGTGGGGAAACATTTGAAGCATAAGATCTGGATTCCAATTTAGGAAGTATCTCAGGAATACATTCCAGTTAAGGATGAGACTGAAGACATGGGTTGGGGCCAGTGGTATTCTTAGCAATTTGGATATTTTCTCATAAAGAATATAAAGCATGGATTTATTTTGTAATCATATATCAGGAGTAAGTCCCAATGCAATAAGTATCATGCTTGGAAAGTACAGCTTAGTTGTATGCTACAGCTTTGGTGCCTGCAAAACACAGCTCAAGTCCATGCAGGGTATTTTAAGTTACCTTTAATATAATCTTATCTCCAATCATTTCAGTTTGCAGATCAGATGTGGAAACCCTGTGAGCCACATCTAGCCCATGCATTAGACTGAGGATTCCAATCCCTGCTTTGCTGAAGTAGAAGAGATAGCAGTGACCCTTTCTATACTCAGGCATGGTATCTCCTAACACTGTTAAATAAGTAACAGGGCATGATTACGTGCAGACATCCAGGGCTTTCCTCAACAGAATCATTAGGAGAGCCCAAAACAGCTGCAGGGTGACTTATTGCATTTTGAGTTACTAGCACTGTTTCAAAATCCTTTCGTTCACTTCACATTTGCTTCTCTTCAAAATTATCCCTACTCCCTTTCTAACCTTTTCAGAGTTAACATTTTGTGGATGTACAACTTTCATTTCACTAATTTTTTGACTGAAATTTAATTGTTCTTTAATAGAATGTTACTTTATTATCTACATGCTATGATGTAGTCTGCACATGTGCACCAGTACATGTGTCCTGAGCAAGGGTGGTAACAAATCTTCCCCCCTTAAAATCTGTACCATAACATTATGTTCCCGCTGCACCTTCTAATATGATGCCAAAGGTTCCTTCCACATTTTTTTTTCTTCTGGTATGCCCATTGAAAAGTCTTTGTCAATTCCCTTCCCTGCAGTACTCACCTCTCTGCACCCTCGTACATTGAAGTCTTTGAAAGCTCGTATGTCATCAATTAGCAGATTCATAAGTCTCAATTTGTCAGCAAAACCGACCAAAACATAGAGACCACTAGGATGCAGGGCAAGTGCATATGCTTCTTCTTGGTATTCCTTATATAGGTCCAGTGTACTGCAGGAAGAAGAGCCATATCATTCTGTGCATAGGACAACTTTCTCTGTAATAAAGCTACAACATGTGCTATTCATGTCACAGCTTCTCCCTCATGCTGTTCAACATTTACATGAAACCGCTGGGAGAGATCATCCGGAGACATGGGGCGAGGTGTTATCAGTACGCTGAGGACACCCAAATATGGTTCTCTATGTCTCGGACTGATGCAGTGACTAGGGAAGGCATCTCTCCTCTGAACGCCTGCTTGAAGTCGGTAATGGGCTGGATGAGGGAAAACAAACTCAGAGTGAATCCAGTAAAAATGGAAGTACTAGTGATAGGTCCCCAAGGTCTAAGGAAAGATATTTGTCCATCTGTCTTTGACAGGGTCACACTTCCCCTGAAGGACGAAGTTCGTAGTCTAGGAGTACTCCTGGATTTGTCCCTACAGTTGTCATCTCAAGTAGATGCGACGGCCAGGAGTGCTTGCTATCAACTTTGGTTGATACGCCAACTGTGACCCTACCAGGACCAAAGGGACCTTTAAATGGTAGTACATGCTCTGGTAACCTCTCGTCTAGACTTCTGTAATGCGCTCTACATGGGGCTACCCTTGTACCAAGTTCAGAAGCTTCAATTAGTACAAAATATGGCAGTCAGGCTAGTTACCGGCTCTTCAAGGTTTGACCATATAACACCTATACTGAAAGATCTTCACTGGCTCCCTATTAGCTTCCGGGCACAATACAAGGTGTTGGTTATTACCTATAAAGCCCTACATGGCTTGGGCCCGAGTTACTTAAGGGACTGCCTCTCCCTTCATAATCCGCCCGGCACCCTCAGATCATCAAGTACAGTACAAATTTATTGGAAACAAGGAATCCCAAATATGCCTTTGCAAAGAGCCTTTTCTATAAGGGCTCCAAGTTTGTGGAACAGCCTTCCTGAGGACATCCGCCTGGCGACCTCACTACAGGTATTCAAGAAAACGATTAAAACCAAGCTTTTCCGCCAAGCTTACCACGATATGATATAATATACTGACTGACATGTTCCCTGAAAGAGATGATGTTCTATTCCTCAATTGTATTGTTAACTGGTAAGTTAACTGATACAGTAATTGTTATTGATATGCTGAGATTTTAATGTTAGTAACTTGCTTAAAGATTTCTATGTATATGTTGGATTTTATCTAGTCTGTAACCCCGCTTCGATCCAATGGGAGAGGCGGGGAAACATAAGTAAAATTTTATTATTATTATTATTCACTAAAATGGTCAAATACATTGAAACAGACCACAAAGGAGAACAAGGATTACTTGACATAGTAAAAGACTTACCCATCTAATTCAATACATACAAACAGAGCAGCAAAAATAATCTGGTACTATTTCACATAATAAATAATGTATAGTTACAGGAATGTTCATACTACTTGCTCACATTGCTACACAGTGATACCTGATTGTAGACAGAAAGCCATCTATCAGAGCTGCTGGTCTCCAGATGCTTTCAAACTAGCCATAAAAAAGTTTTAGGAAATAAAAGTAGCATTGTTATAGGAGCCAACTAGGTTACTGTTTGGAGCAAAGATTATTAAGGGGTTGTACATACGGGTGGCTGCACATTGTTCCCGGAGCAGCCAAACCGCACCGGAATGATACGCAACCAGGAAGAAAGTTTCTTCCTTGTGGCGTCATAAGGGCTGCAATGCAGCCCTATGATGTGCGGATACTGCACATTGTGTACGTAATCATGGCAGCCCCCCATGTAGACAGGAGGCTGGCACGATGGTAGTGGTGGTATGTTCTAGGGTTCCGAAGCATGCAGTTGCTGCGCGCTCCGGAACTCTAGAATCAACGTCGCCATCTGTACTGGGCCTAAATCCATGAAGTCATACACCTAGGGACATTGAAATATGGTATTACCTGCATATCTACTACTGGTTAATATAGTGCTGTTGATAATCATCTGATGTATTCATACACCTCTGCTTGCTGTTAAGTACTGTTTATTTACCTTTCTGCTTGCTTAACTTCCTATAAAGTAAGAGTGGGCAAAATGTGCCTCCCTGGCTGTTCAGTTCTTTTGACCTAAAACTGGACACCTGTACTCCACAAAGGTGTAATCTGCCATTTTAGAGCATTTTGCCTCCTAGGTCTGTTTCAGGTGTGTGTGTGCATTGAAACCAGGACTGCCTAGAATTTACATGCAGTTTTTGAAAAAAAAGGCATACCCAAGATCTAAAGGTGTTTGAAATTGCTAATTGTGCTCCAAGCAGGAGTCTAGGGGTATGACTGGTCAGTTTTGGAAAGGCACCCTCTCCCACATGGTAGGTGTGGGATAGATGCAGCCCTCCAGGGTCCCAAGGGAACTTATAAAGCTACTCGGCTGCTAGAAATTTCCCATTCCTGTTATAATTGTACACTGGTAAAGTTTAAAATATTGTCTGCCTACAGGATTTTTGTATGTTTACTATTGGTTTTTTTTTTTTTACTATGTTTAGTAACACAAACATTTTGTATTGACTTGTTTAAATATGTTGCTGGTTTAAGTGCCATATTTACCACCCACACCACCATACCAAACAATTGCTAATAGAAGCCTGTGATCTTCTTTTCCATAAGTTGGTTGCATTTTACAAGCTATACTTTCAATATTTGTATGTATGCAGTGTATCACTGTTATCCTTTTTTATTCTCCAGAATTATAGTTGATTATGTTTTATTACTTGGTTTCGTAGTTCCAGATGCGGACAGATTTGTCCAGTGAACAGGTAGCAACAAGGGGTTTGCGAATGCAGGTATCCAAGCCAGTAATAGAAGAAGAATGTATAGGGAAATTCAAGTATTCAAAGCGAGCCACGTCCCCCTAGAGAGATAGGAAAATGTTAGCTAGAAATACTCACATTACTTCCTAACAAATTTCAGGGAAAGTGAACTTTAATCTATGAAGCAAAGAAAGCATTTAATATGCACTATATTTATCACAGTAAAGGGTTGTTGACTAAGGCTGGTTCCATTTATGTATATTTTATTTATCATTGAAAAAAGAGAACATGTGAATTTTGTACACCAATGACTACAGAACAATTCAATTGAGAAGGCCCAATCAGAAGTCCTCAGTTGGTAAAATAAGTACATGAATATGAATGGAAATAGTACACATCATAGTTCTTGAAAAGGTTTTCTGCTATACAGTGTGCCTGTGCCATACGCAGGCGCACCTAGACAGCTCCAAGCTTACATTGAAGCTGCACAATAATTAAACAAATGGTGCCTGTGCCCATGCTGCAAGCATGAACTGCATTAATTGCAATGGAGTGTGAGCATATGCGGAATTCCCCTTACACGGGGGGGATCCAGAACGGATCCCCTGCATAAGGGAAGGGCCCACTGTACGTATTTGAAGTAGTTTTCTGCTATACATATTTGAAATACAGAGCTACATTCGATGAAGCACTGGATTGTCCAGATACCACTAGCTTCTCCTTTTTAATGCAGCACTGGTTAGAAATAAATCTCTAGCAAATGATAGAAAAATTAAATTAGACAAACAAAAGTGCAATCAACTTTTTCCCAAAAGCTTTTGAAAAGTATCTGAATATTAAAAGATAATAGGCCTGGCATATAGAATCATAGAATCGTAGAGTTGGAAGAGACCACAAGGGCCATCCAGTCCAACCCCCTGCCATGCAGGAAATCCCAATCAAAGCATACCTGACAGATGGCCATCCAGCCTCTGCTTAAAGACCTTCAAAGAAGGAGACTCCACTACACTCTAGATTATAGATGTTATGGCAGAGGGTGGGCTGCTGGCAGCTGCATCTTCATGTCAATGCTCCCAGACACAAGCCACAAGACACTCCCCCCACACACACCCTAACCCCCCCCCCCCAACAGTTCAATGGTTTTGCTCACCCAAGCCCCCAACATACCTTAGAAACAAGCATAACCTCTTCCAAAATTGGCTGAAATCGATGCCACTTCATGTTTCAATTTTGTCAGACTTTGGGGGGGTTGTGCTGTGTTGTGGGGGCAGCTTTGAGCTGTTTGGGGGTATATGGGGATGACAAAATTCTATCAGAAAATAGTTTTTAATTATGTAGGGGGTCTGGTGGTGTTCAAGGTTTTTGGGGCTGCACTTTGCCCACTCCTACTGTGCAGTGACTAGTACTTTTCATGTGCACTTGCTAGATGTGGTTACCATTGAAATTGTGACTATGGCAGTATTGTATTATGTGTATTAACATGTTATATTGTTAATCTTTCCTACAAGGGTTTAAGTCAGAATGGGAATGATGTGGTTCCCCAGATGTTGACAGAGTGCAATTGCCAGCATAGCCAGTGACAATAAATGTTGAGAATTGCTATCTAACATCTAGAGGGCCACATGATTCCCA
>NW_024803016.1:20173-20593 GCF_019175285.1 Sceloporus undulatus | reverse complement strand
TGTGGGAACTGCAGGTGGGGTAAGTATAGTAAAGGGTGGAGTTTTGGTTTTGGTGTTTTAATGTATTGTTTGGTTTGGAGTGGGCAGTTCTGGCTTAAATACTGAATTTATGACTATGTGTTTTCAGTAAAGGTCTTTGTTCTTTCAACACACTGGACTCTTCAATGCATAGAAGTTCTGAATTTGCACAAACCTGACACTTTCTTCTTTCCTCAGTCCTCAGCTACATTTGCAGCTGTAAGAAGCAAACACACAACACACACACACACTCTTATATATATCCACACAGACAGACAGAGCTATATTCACAATGCAGAGCCTCCTTCCCTGCCTTTCCCTCCTGAGTCCAGCTCCTTACCTTGGGCTCCATTCCAGCCTCATCCAATTCTCATCAAAGGAAGGAAGGAAGGGCAGGTCACT
>NW_024803016.1:0-20148 GCF_019175285.1 Sceloporus undulatus | reverse complement strand
TGATTGCCCTGCTTTCTCAAGAAATGAACTCAAAGTGTCCCTTTTTATGCCTCACCCTCTGTGGGGGTGTGTCTGTGATAGAGCGAATTGAGGAGGCAATGTGAAAAAACCGAAAGGTCAGAAAGAGATTTGCTGAGGTGAGGGAAATGTTTTAAAAGCATGCAGATGGGCAAGATGGAAGGTTGGGGGGAGAGCAGAGGAGAGGGAAGGGGCTCGGCCTTGGGAGCCAGGAGGGGGAAGGAGGAGCAACGCCACGATCGCCTGGCTCTGTGTTGTGAGCGGAAGGGCCCTCTGGGAAGGGCCAGGAGAGGAGGCTTGGGGATTGGAGGCAGCCACCAAACCGGACCAGATAATAATAATAGGATTTATTGTATTTACTGTAAAATAGCCACCAAAACAAACAATTAGCATCTTTTTCCACCCAGTAAAAAACACCGTTGCTTAAAACTCAATTCGGGACAAATAAAAAACATTGTATAAAATGCACAATTGCGATGAGAAGTGGGGTTTTTCCTTAAATTCTTTACACGAGGTTCAGCTAGGGTAAGCTGCCGGAGGTATCCATCTTAAGTGCCTTTCTTGAAAGCATCCCAGGTGGTGATAAGACGGATCTTCTCCAGCAAGTTGTTCCATAAACTTTTGGGGCCATGGCTATGTACGCTCATGTGGGAAGTTGTTCTTCGCCTGACCTTTGGGTAATCTAATAAAAGTCTTTTTCCCAGATGTTCTGAGATTAGGGGCAGATTGTGAATGGAACAGCGTTCCCTAAATTGCTCCGACCAAATCCAGTAGGGCTTAAAGGGTAATAACATACACTTTGTATTGCGACGGAAGATATATTGTCAGCCAATGTAGAGATACTTGGTGTTATATGGTCTGACATAGATGTTCCGGTGATAATTTGGTGCCGCACTTTGAACTAACTGAAGGCTTCCGAAACTTGTCAAAGGTTAGCCCCATGTAGAGCCACTGAACTTAAGAACTGAACTTGAAATCAAGCCTTGTTTTTCATACATATTACGTGTTCCATTTAGCAGTTCTGCGGCAATGTCTATGAAGAGAGGAAATGTTTTCTTTTCCTACCTGAGCTTGCTTAGCTCCGTGGGTTGTTCCAGAGCCTTTGTCACTTGAAATGCTGGGGTCTGGGACGGACACACACAAGTGCTATGCTTTTAGGGGCATTTTCATACTTAGCTCCCAGGAGAGATTGAGGCACACAGTGACTCGGATTTCCATCCCAACTATACCGGCCCAAGCACACCGAACTCCAGGAGGCATTTCAGCTCGTTTTTTGTGGTTTTAATTTCCGGGGAAAGCAAATACACGCATACACAGACATATACACATATATGGTTCACTCATACCACAAGAACTGAGTAAAACAAAGGTGGAGTTGGCGAAATACTGTGCGGCTTTGTTAAATGGTAATACATGACCTAGATGGATCTGATTCCAATTGCTGCAGTGTCCCAGAAAGGGAGAGAAGTCAGTAAGTTCCTGTGGCCCGTGGGGCTGGCGAGTGTTGTAGTGAGGTTGTTTAGCCATGCCACCAATGGACGTTCGTCTGCAAACTGGACTGAAAACTAAAGAAACAGCCGGTTGGGGCTGATATTTATACTGGAAATTGTTGCTTGGGGGGCAGAAAACCGAGCATTCAAACAAGGTTTAAATTGCTTTAGGATGTTTCCGGTTGGGGTTACAGAATTGGTCTGAAAACTGAAATAAATGCAATTGGTGCTTGGTGAAATACTTCAGCCAAAAATGATTCTCACACCGGCTCTTTGGTCCTTCTTGCTTTGAAATCTGGTCCCATTCCAAGCCAATGTATAGCACCAGTCTGAAAGGCGACACTCCCAGAGCTCAATTACATAGCAGAGTACAGAAGCAAATCTCCAGAATAGCATTTGTCAAATGCACAAACCCACTTTCCACACTTAAACATAACTCACACAAGTTGATTGTTCCAAAGTCTTAGAGGTTCCTTTATCTTGAGATTGCCTATAAAACAAATATTACCAACTCTCCTCTCTGACTTCTATTCCAATTTCACAATCGTTATACACCCAACTCAACCCACACCATCGCCAATGTGAGCTATATACTGTATTGGCGGAGTCATCTCCTGCGGCCAAAACAGCATGAAGTGCCCTCGCATCCTGCAATGTGCTCTGACTCAACACTTCTTTATGGCAGTCTCACGAAATGATGCCACTTCTTTTCATAAAATAGTTTTTACATATATTTCATGGAATATTTTTTACTGCTGACTATCTGCTTCTACTGATTTCCTCATGACATTTCCCTTCAATCTCTCCTTTAGTATCTTCTGATTTGGGGGCCATTCTAGAAACAACGGTTCACGCTCAGGTTCACTCACACCCCAACTTTGTTAATTAATCTCAATAGGGAGGGGTAATGTGGCGGGCTAAACTTGGCGGTGCCACATTCCTCTCTTAACCCCTGATATCAGTTTTGCCGTCATTGTTTCCTCGTTTACAGGAAGAATTTGTCAGTCACGCGAAAAAGTCGAACAAGAAGACAGCCACATAAATGCCAGGATTGTGGGAAAATATTTTGCTTACATGTCAGTCCTAGTCATGCATTGGAGGAGTCCACAACTGGAGAGAAGTCATTACAAATGCAGCACTGGGGAAGTTGTTTTTATTCGAAGTCACACCTAGTGAGACATTCAGAGAGTCCACACAGGAGCGAAGCCACACAAATGCCAACATTGTGGGAAATGTTTTTCTTGGAAGTCCAAACCTCGTGGACACATCAGAGAGAGACTCCACCCAAGAGAGAAAGCCCTACACATTGTCCAGCGTTGTGGGACAATTGTTTTTCTTCAACGTCTACCTATTGGCACATCGAGATGTCCACCACCGGCGAGAAGCCATACAAATGCCAGCCTTGTGGGATAATGTTTTCTTTGAAGTCGATTAGTGACACATCAGAGAATCCACACAGGAGAGAACCCAAACAAATGCCAGCATTGTGGGAAATGTTTTTCTCCAAGTCATCCTATTGGCAATCAGAGAGTCCACAGGAGAGAAGCCCACAAATGCCACGATTGTGGAAATTGTTTTTCTTGGAAGTCTGATCTAGACATCAGAGCGGCCACACAGGAGAGAAAGCCATACAAATGCCAGCGTTGTGGGAATAGTTTTTCTTCAAAGTCATACCATTGGCACATCAGAGATGTCCACACAGGAGAGACGCCATACAATGCCAGCATTTGGGAAAATGTTTTTCTTGGAAAGTCTGATCTAGTGACCCATCAGAGAGTCCATACCGGAGAGAACCAAAACAAATGCCCGGCCTTTGTGCGAAATTTTCTTCCAAGGTCAAACCTAGTGAAACATCAGAGAGTCCACACAGGAGATCAGCCCTATCCAAATGCCAGCATGTGGTAAATGTTTTTCTTCAAGTATACCTTATGCACTATTCAGAGAATCCACACAGGAGAGAAGCCATACAAGTTCCAGCATTTGTGGGCGCTTGTTTTGTTTTCATTGAAATCACGCCCTTTGTTTTTGAAGCCAATGAGAGAGTCCACAAGGAAAGAAGCCACACAAATCCCAAAGAAATGACCTAATATTATATTGTCAAAAAGCGCAATACAAAGCATTATATTTTAAATCCTATGGTTGATAGAAAAGGCCCTTTGATTTGTGTGTTAGTTTGTGTGTCCATATGTCTCTTTATGTTTTTCAGTTATATTTTGTTGGATAGTTGAGTTTTACTTGCCATTTGTCTCGATTATGCTTTAGTTTATAAATTTTAGTAGGGATTATGGGTGGTTGAATAGGTTGTTAAAGGAGGGGTGGGATTGCGCTGCAGCGATTAGAACAGTTATAGGAATGATGGCATTTGGATTTGTGAATGTTGGTTGAAGAAAGTTGGGGGAACAATATTACCAGAAAGGGGCTAGTTTCTGGAGAAGGGCACAGGGGGCCTTGTTATCTGTGGGACATAGACTGTGGCATGGAGGGATGGGGCAGGGCCAGGTGTGGACAAGTGTGAGTTTTAGGTTTTGGGGTTGTAATGTTGGTTTGGGAGGAGCTCTGACTTAACACTGAATTCTGATGTGTGTTTGAAATAAAAGTTTTTGTTGTTCAACACACTGGACTCATTGGGTGAACAGAAATTAGCATTTGCACAAAATGTTACCCTTTCCTTCTTCCTCAGCCATCAGCTCCTTTCCCTAGCATATATTTTAAAAAAGAGGCACACACGCACAGCACACACACACACACACACCAACACACCACCACTCAGAGAGTGACAGAGCTATCTGCTACAAAGCAGAGCCTTCCAGGCCTTTCCCTCCTGAGTCCCGCTTGCCAGGCTGGGCTCCCTTCTGGAAAGGAAGGGGAAAAGGCCGTCGTCGTCCTTCCCTTTTCCAAAAAAGGCCGACAATTGAATAACAGGCAGCAGGCCAGCAAAGGCCTACGATCCCTGCGTATGCTGAGAAGGGGTCTTTGGGGCATCCTGCGATGCACACTCTCAGGCCCCCCGAAGCTGCTCTGAGGGAGGGAAGTGCGGGAGCGCCCTCATTCATTGCGGGAACCTCCGGTGTTTGGGCCCATTCTGAAAGTGCTTGGACCCCCTTGAAGCGATATATGTTAAAAGAGGAGAAGGAAGGAATAATAAAGGAATGGAAGTGACCAAGGGAAGAGAAGCATAAAGGGACTGCGAAGTTGGGGGGGTGGGTGATTTGGAACTGTTCAGCACCTTCCTACCGGGGAACCCATTATGAGAGCCTCCCACAAGCTCAACCTTTTTTTAGATCTTTAAATGACTATTTCACAGATAATATCTCTCAGATAAGAGCCAAATTGGGACGTTCAGCTATTATTGTGAGGCTATACGTGAGGTGTCATGAGTGTAAAGTCATACTGGATCAATTTGAAATCTGCGTACTGAGGACGTGGACAAGCTCCTTGAAAGTGTGAAGAGGAGAATTGCCCTCTTAAACCCTTCCCTTCATATATCACCTGAGATACTCCTAGCTGCATCTCTTAGTTAGGGCTATTTTCCATCAGGCTTAAAAGAAGAGGGTTTACGGCTTCGAAAAAAACCTCACTAGTCCCTTGGAACATGAACAATTATTAGACGTGTTTCTCCCACCTTTCCATTTCTAAGAAGGTGATTGAGAGGGACAGTTGCCCTTATCTCCAAGTGTTCTTATATGAAACAAATTGTATCTGAACCCATTTCAAACGGCTTCAGGATGTGTTACGGATTTCGAACACTTGTTATGGTTTCCTTATTCAATGAGTTTTTGTCAAGGGGAGGATGTAACTTGCCCAAACTTTAAGCTGTATATTATGGCTTTTTTCTCTTCAAATGGTTAGAAGAATGGTTCAAATTAGCAACAAGGGGAATTATTGAATATAGAAACAAGCTAACCTGAATCTTGGTATACATGAATCTATGTGGTATACAAAACCAAAAGATAATATACTTTTAACCATCATGTTATAAGAGAGAAGCTCATTGCTTTAAGTATTGGTATACAATGACCATTCCAATTTTGGCGGGTTGTCATGCACGAAGCCTATTACAATAAAGAAAGGCGAAAGCTACTCCATGGCTAAGATATGGAGATTTACTAAACAAACAACACCAGGAGGCGGAAAAATACAATATTGAAAATTATGGAAGAACTTAATGAAAAATGGAAACATGAAGGATTGGTTTTTATAAACCAAATTAACCAAATCGTTTAGGCAGACAATTAGCTCCTGGGTTAATATGGATACCAATGAAAATAGATTAAAATATTGATGGAAAAAAAAGGTAAACACTATCCAAATATTATAAAACTATTAAAAGAACGAGATCTAGAAGTGAAATTATAAAACACAGCATGGTTTAGATGTGGCACCTGATATAAATAAAACTATAAACTATAAAGGAATGGGTGAAATATGGAAAGGAACAAAAAATTCACTCTGTGCAACAAAACTATAAAGAAAATGATATCAAAATGTTATTCAGGTTGGTATCTAACCCCCCCCCCCAAAAAAACCCACCAGATATACAAAGCTGGCCAATACTAGTGCTTGGAAAGTGGGGAACCCGAGGGACGCTTCCTATATTGGTGGACCTGCATTAAAGCTCACGGATTCTGGCCAAAGGATTCATGGAATCATCCAAACATCTTGATATACATTTCCCTTTGAACCAATTTATTTTACTAAACATGACACACACATAAAGTCAGTAAAAACACAATAGATGTTTTATTATATGGTCTCATGTGCCCGGATCTATTTGCTCAAGTTTGAAATCTACACTTAATCTTTCTATCGAAGATTGGTGATTTAAGATACATGAAGCTAGAAATATGGATGTAGTATCTTGCCTTATAAGAGGAAACGAAAAAAGGATTATTTAGAGATGGAATGGAGTTGTCTTTAAAACATTTGAAGACAGGTGTTGCTAACATTCCCTCTAAATTAATAGTTCTATTTGGTCCCATATTTGGTAATTTACATGCTATCATGGGAAATCTCAGTATAATAAAAAAAATTTGAACATAAAAAAAGGAAAAGAACCAACATATTGTTGTGGAAATGCCACACACTGATTTTTATAGCCAATCCTGTGCTGCTCCTGGCCTTGCTGCATGCAGGTGAGCCATTTGACAGTTTGAGTGTGGCGACCGCTCCAACCTTGCAATGGCCAAAGGACGATGTTTAAACTAGCTTGTTGTTTCTGCTCCCTTCCACCTTAAATTAGCCAGTGGCATTCAGACTACATTTTACCCTGGTTCCCAAAACCGGTTTTTTTTTTTTTTTAAAAAGTTGGAAGTTCACACTTGCGCTGATTTAACACAACTTGCTCATGCTTTGCAGGAAGAGATCAAGGGCAATCCCCTTAGCGCGGGCTTTTCCTGAAAAGCGGACTATTGACCCTTTCTTTTTGAAAACACCACCGGCTCTTCCTTTGCTGCGGCACCATGCACTCAGCCCAAGTCCTGATCGGATCAAATTCAGGGGGTCGATTCCCTCGATGAGGTAAAGGGTAGTAGGAAGCTTGTTTCAGGGAGGTTCGCTATGGGGCACCTGTATCTGCCCAGTTCTGTCCAGGGGCAAATGGAGGGAGTGGAAATGGGGCCCTTTGTGAAGTTGGGGGACTGACCTTCCTGACTGCTTGGCCTCCAGGTGAGCGATGCATTGGGCAAGGATAGGTCCCTCTCTCATCACCTGCAGCCTCTGGTTCTGTTGGAGGCAAGGCCTCTTCTCCAGCATCACCTGGCACACGGACCAGAACAATGGACAACACAGATGAAGAAAATCTGGGGGACCATATGAATGCACATGGAGCCGCACCACACAACCACACCACACACATCTTACTTCAAGTGACTTCTTAAACAGGATAGCACTTACCTGCCACAGCCCCTTTCTTCCATGCTCTACAGAGTGATTACACACTGGGACAGTGTGGGTGTAGTGGTTTGAGAGTTCAAATTCCTCTGGGTGACCTTGGGCAAGTGGCTCTCTCTGCTTCTGAGGATGGCAATGGCGCAACTTGCCAAAGGTTACCTTAGGGTAAGCCCAACGTTAAACAACTTGAAGGCCAGCGTGACCAGGGGGCCTCCTCCTTTCCAGGACAGTCCTACATTCCAACCTTCTTCTGTCCAGGAGGCTTTCATTCAAAATCTTCCTTTATAGCATGACTATGAAGCACGAAATGACACATTATATGAACATTTTTTTGAGCTTTTTAATTTGGTAATGCCTTTACATTTTCTGATTTCTTGCCTTTTCAGACCTTGTCTGTGAGGGACATCTGGTCACCCTGCCTTTGGGTTGCCATAAGTAGCGGTATCTTGAGACAAACAAACAATCTGCATAGAAAAAATGGAACACCAGCGGAGGGTCAGTCCAGGAATTAGGGGGAACATACCCCGGGTCATTGGACGGATAACGGCACTTTATTCCCAACTGCTGCAAGTAAAGTGTGTGGAATGAGCACATGAAGGGCAGGGTGACCATATGTCAAAAAGGCGGACAGGGCACCTCAAAGGAGGAAGGACAGAAATAAAAGCTCCTATACATATAATTCAAAGACATTAGCCATATTAGTCTGGATGTAACACCCTCCCACGTTCTGCTCAACATCAAGCCATGTATATGTAATTATAAATTGTGTATAGTTACTTTCGGTCATAAGCGCATAAACTGCCCTGAGATTTCTGTAATTGGAATGTTTATACTTTGTGCAGTTTTTATGGTATGTATTTTACACTGATCGCCTACCTGAGGACACTCTGAGGGCTTGCCATTGGCTGGATCCCAGTCCCTCCCCCCATCCCTAGCAATGATTGGCTGGATTCCCCGTTCCCTGCCTCCGTTCTGGCAGCATTTTGTGCTGCTTGTGACTTTGGGGAATAATGTCCGGAACCTTCTCTGAGGCCTCACGTTGAACAGAGATCCTCTCTTCTCTCCTGAGGCTCCAGAGTCAGAACGGAGGCCAGGTTCCTTGGGCCAAAAAGGACGGAAGTGGTTCCTTTGTGGGTCTTTTGTGTGTCTCATACGTTTGGCTCCTTCTGGGGAACATGGGTTCAGAAATGGGGCAGGAGAGTTTAAACAAGCCTTATTATTCTTATTATTATCACAAACCTTGGGGCTTGACTACTATCCCTGTTTTTAATAACTGTCCAGTGAATTTAATGGCATTTTATTTGGATGGAGTGTTCGAAGGGTTTGGGAGATCAGAAATGCTGTTGTTATGTATTGTAGGATATTTTTTTCTTGTAAGCTGATAACAAGGTGGCCATTCTTGTGTAGTAATTGTCTGTGATTAACTCCAAACAGGCCTTGTAAGGTATGCTTCATATGCTCTAGAGCTGGAAGGGAGCCCCAAGGGCCAAACAGTCAGCCGCATTCTGCCCTCCAAGTCCTCGAAGAGATGGCCATCCAGCCAGAGGATCCTCCAATTGCTCTTGCGGGACAGTGTTCACATTAGATTTGCTCCGGAGGTCATGGAGGCCAACAGTCCCATGGAACTGGTTCCTTACCCCCCACATTGGGAAAGGAGACCCCCTCAGCCCCTGGACATTATACCAGGAGTTACTATGGCTGTGCCTCAGCGGAGTAGTTTCCCTAGGCATTGTCACCTTCTGCCCCCATGGCAATTGGCATTGACCCTTTGCCCATTGCCTTCCCTCCCTCAGCCCTGGGACCTCCTCCTCCTTCGCACTCAATAGCCATCCCTTCTCTACGGGCCTGAGGAGACGGCTCTGACCCAGGGGACGCTCCAGCCATAACAGGCCTGCAGAAGAGGCCTTTCTGGGGGGCGCCAGGAATCAGGGTCTTTGTATGAAGGTAGGCCTTATTCCCTGGAGCTGAAAGAGGACCTTGTTTTAAATGTTTCAGCCCAGGCCTTGTGTGGAAGGGCCTGCAGGCTGAGAGGACTGAGCCCCTGCTTTGCAGGAAATTTAAAGCCCCACATTCAGTCTCTGGCAGCATTGTCTTCCCAGAAGGTGGAATGAGATTCCCGACCCCAGGGACACACAGTGCCACCAGTGCGTCTTTCTGTGGGGACTGGTGTTGTATGTGTTGTTTACTACAGCTTATGGAAGCTACTTGTTTTCACTGGGTTCCAACTGAATTTACCATAGGTCTCACTTTTTTCCCAAAATGAGCATTAATCCAGGCTGCACTCTTCACTCATAAACCTATAATCTATACCCGATTTTGTCGTCTGTCTATAACCGACACACACATATTCAGCCGTGTGCCCTTTTTTAAAAAATATACAAGGCGAAGTGAAGCAATTGTTGATTTTTGACAATAGATCCATTCAGCACACACTGCACACAAATGTACGTGCCTAATTTCTGTGTGGCTTTAGCCAAGCAGAGGGAAGGGATTACGGTCCATACTTCCTGTCCGCTATGGGACTGACACACAACAAACACACCAAATTTTGTATTGTCAATTTTTAAACTGCTTGATCTTTTGGAAAGATGTTTATACATACATTTATTCATAGAATCATAGATCATAGAATTGGACGAGCCACTAGGGCATCCAGTCCAACACTGCCATGCAGGAAATCACAACCACAGCATCCCCGACAGCTGGCCACCCCAGCCTCTGCTTAAAGACCTCCAAAAGAAGGCGGACCCATATTACTCCAAGGAAGGAAAGAGGTTTTCCCTATCAAACAGCCATTACTGTCAGGAAGTTCCTCCTAATGTTGTGGTGGAAATTTTTCCTGTGCTTGCATCCATTGTTCTGGGTCCTGTTCTCTGGAGCAGCACAAAAACAGCTTGCTCCTCCTCAGTACGTCTACATTCCCTTCAAAAAAATTTAAACAGAGCTATCATCTACCTGTTAACTTTTATTCGCCAGGCTAAACATCCCCTGGCTCCTAAGTCATTCCTCATCGGTCATGTTTCCAAATCCTGCACCACTTAGTTGCCCTCCTTTGGACACACTCCAGTTCTCAAACATCCTTTTGACCGTGCTGCCAGCACTGACAAAATGTTCCAGGTGGGACCTGACCCAGAGGCAGGAATAGGAATTAGAGTGGCACTCTTACTTCCTCTTGGACTGATGCAGCCCAAAATCGCTTCTTTGCAAGAATGGACATGGGGAACCTTACTGCAATCAAGAATACTTACCATAGCATTCCCTTCATCTACCAGGATCTTACCGAGATTAGATTTGTCAGGCATGATTCTTTCTCTGAAACCTAATATTGACTTATGTGCTTGGCATGCTTTCTAGCTGCTCCCCACCAGACTTCGGTTTAATGATCTGCTCTTGAATCTGTCCATAAGAAGGTGGTCTCTTCCTCCCTCCTCCTCCTCTTCTTCTGCATGAAAGAGAAATCAACATCGCATTCCGTGATGATGACGCAGCATGGAAAATGAAAACAGGCGGCCGTGAAAGGGGACGGGTGACAAATAAACAAATGGGTATTGAAAACTAAAGTAATACAATGAATTTTATACAATGATTAATTATGTATATATAGTTTCTACATTCTATTGCAACTTATCAGAATTTAAAGTTGAGGAGGCCTGAATCCTGTTGGTTAAACTAGCGTAGCCAACTCAATCCATAATTGACTGGTGAGTCAATCTATAGGTAAATCCAAGAGACTGAGTGATTCTACTCTGATTCAGGACTAGTCTAGGATTGGATACAGGCTAAGATTTTTAGTCCTCCTTGTGGCTCGACATGACATTCCAAGCCAAGTGGCCCAGGCAAACAGTGTGGAAAATAGGCACTCTCCACATGGGGCCGAGTACACTCTCAGAATTGTGACTTCTCTGCTGCAGACGCTGCCATGGGAATTGGTTGTTCCCTTCCCATCATGCTCAATTCCTCTGGTTGCCCCCTGATCCTGGGAGGAGGGTGGATCCCTGGAAGGGGGGCAACCAGGGAAGAGAGAGCTCCTTTCTGCCCTGCTTGACCGGGGGCCTCACTGGGGGATGTGGAGGGCAACTGCTTTGGCCCAATGGAGAATGGGAGGCCACTAGGCAGAAAGCCAGACCGCGCGGAACCCTCTATGTTCCAGTGTTGCTCATGTAGCATCGTGCAAGGAAGCAAATGCCCACTCTGCATCGGCCTAACGGAGGCATATTGTCATCTGTGGTTCACGAGCAGGATTGCTGTTCTCTGTCTCTGAGTGCTGCAGGGTTTTCTTGGCCAAAACCCAATTCCTAACCCTGGGCCCTTTTCTCAGGGACCTTCATTCTCTGGCCTCCTTGTACACGGCTTGGGGCCTCCTTTCTAGAAATGACCCAAGTGCAGGACCACCCGGGACCCCTGCCACCGATGGCCAACACAGAAGCCAAGCGGAGGGGTGGACTCCAAAGAAAAGGAGGTGCCGAGGTACAACAAACTCTTTGGTGGTCTGGGTCCCACTGCGGGCCACAATTTATGAAAGGAAGCAAATAAGTTACCTTCCGAGTTTGGCAGCGACAGTCCTGGTTTAATCCTCTGTCATCCCAATTATTTTGAGGGCTTTTCAAAAGCCTTGTTTCTCTCTTTCCTCCCACTTTCCCAATTCTTCAGCTCATTTCAATTTCTAATAATGAATGCCAAGTAGTTTTGCAATCCCATAAGTCAAAAGTGGGGGTTGGAGAAGAAAGAAGGAGGGCAGGGCTTGCCCTTGCTAGGAGTCTAGGCAAAAACAAACTGTGTTGCCCTTTCCCACTTGTGTGATCTCTTCTTCATAAACACACTTTCTGCTGTTGCTTGTCACATATGTTTTGTTTTTTTCATTCTAGTGATGAAATGTGGGGGATATGGAGAATGTCTCTGGATCTACTGGGGGTGGCCCATGGCCTTCAAAGGCCCACCAGTGTCCCCAGAACGCTTTTAGAAATGACATTTGCCTCTGCACTTTGCAACAAATGGCTAAATGCCCACTATAATTTTGATGCTCAATGTACGATACGTTTGGTCTAGTCAGTATCCTAATCCATCCCAGCTCCAGCCATGGCCTAAATATATTGTTATATTACATTGAAAAGAATTCGAGACAAAAACTGGACTCAAAGGCAGTAGCTTTTTCTTGCTAACAGCAATTAAAGTTTATTTCTGGACTACATTCTGAGGTGATCAACTACTTTTTGGGCTGCATCATGTGCTTCTCCCTCCCTTTTATTAGGTCATTCTCTGGATGAGGGCTATTTCTATGCAGTTGACCTTTGCGGATGTGCGGATATTTCACTGAGTATTGAAGGAAACTGCTGGACGAAGAAAGAAGGAGACTTATGTACAAGATGTGTGATGGAGATGGAGGAATTTACGAGAAGTGGCTCTGTGGGTAAGGAAGCTGATTCATTGCCCCTCCTACATGAAAAAGACTGAGGGCCCTTTCATTCTACATTATTCATGGCACGTGATTTCCACTTTCGAATTATAGAAATCACAGACTTTAAAACCAGGATACACAAGGACATCTAGTTCAATCCCTTGCCATTCAGGAATACAGATTGAAAGCTATCACCAGCCGAAGGCCACCTAGCCTTTGTTTTTAAAGACTTCAAAGACCTTTAAGACCTTCAACGAAGACTCCGCTTTAGAAATTACTTATAATAATAATAATATCATAATGGAATTTGCACTATGCTATCAGGGGCGGGAGTATATTCCGCTGTGAATAGTTCTTACTGACCGCAAGTTCTCCTACTGTTTGGTGGAACCTCTTTTCCTGTGGCTTGCTTCCATTGTTCTATGTCCTTTGCTCTAGAGCAGCAGAACGCAAGCTGCTCCATTCCTCAGTCTCTCTTCAAATAGTTTGACCATGGCTATCCCCTCTTAACATTCTCTTCCAGGCTAAACATTCCCCGATCCCTCAACCACTCCTCATAGGGACTTGATAGTTTCCAAACCCTTTCACCATTTTTATTGCTCTTCCTTTGGATAAACTCCAGCTTCTCAACATTCCTTTTTGAATTTGGGACCCGAAATGGACACCGTTTTCCAAGTGAGGGTCTGACCAAAGTCGAACAGGAATTGCACTATCATTCCCTTAAATCTAAAACCCAGAATCAAAGAGTTGAAAGAAACTAGAACGGCCATCCAGTCCAACCCTGCCATAACACTATACCATCCTGTATGTACGCCTAGAATCACATTGGCCTTTTTGCTGCTGCTCAAACTGTTGCCCCAGGTTAAACTTGTGGTCTACAGGATTCCTAGATCCCTTCCCACATAGTTTGTCGTAGCATCTTTCGTGAAATCTTCGAATTGTAGTTTAGTGAGTCACTATTGCTCTCCCTTTCTAAGGGCTAACAATCTTTATCCTAAACTGTCAATTCTAGGATTTTGTGGGAAGGAACCATGGAGATAACGCTTTTTGACTCCAACCAAAAAAAATGCCTCCTGAGCCCATTCCCTGACCCAGGTTCTGGCTTTTTTGGCCCCCTCTTCAGCTTTTTGAGACTTGTAGAGGACTTCTTGGGTAAAAATCCCTCTGTTGGCCCTGCAATGGCCTTAGAGAACACTGTCCAATGTTCCCAATGTTTTCTTTTCCTACCTGAGCTTCCTTAGTTTCCATGGTTGATTCAAGAGGCCCTTTGTTCCAGAATGCTGGGTTTGGGAGGGACAGCTGCAAGTGCTCTGCTTTTAGGGGGGAATTATGACTTAGCTGAATAGGAGAGATAAAGTTTGGTTGGGGGCGGCAAGCGCAAATGGGAATTCAGCTTAACTAGACCAGGCCTGAAGACACAAGAACTCCAAAAGGCCATTTTACATAGTTTTTTTTATTTTTATTGAGGTGAAACGCTATAATAATACACACACGCCACACACACAAGTGTTCACAACATGCACAATAACTACAAAACATGTGGCAGTGGTCAAGACGAGGTAAGACTTCCAACTGGTACTACTTTACCTAGGTAGATCTTGATTCCAACTGCTGAGGGTTTCGAAAGGGAAGAGGAAGTCAGGAGCTCATGCGACAAGTGGGGGTTGGTGGTGGCTTGATGTTGCTTAGCCATGTAAACCCACATCTTATGTCTGTAATGGACTGACGTCAAAGAACAGCAGTCAGGGGCCGATATATCTTACTGTCATATTGCTTGGGGGGAAGAACCGAGTATCCAAAAAGGTTTACATCCACTTTAAAGCTGTCCTGGGGGGAAGACTGGTCTGAAAACCCCAAAATTGAATGCCATAGGTGCATGCAGCAAATGAGCAGGAAAAAAAAGGATTTAACACAACTGGCTCTCAGTCCTTCTTGGTTCTGACTTCCGATCGCGTCACAGGCCAACATACAGCCACAATCTGAGGGTGACACTCCCAGATGCCAGCCTCAGCATAACATAGCAGAGTACTTGAAAGCAAATACATGGTGCCCCGGGATACGAAATGATCGCGTTACGAAATTTCCGGGGATACGAAAAAAGTTAGATTGGAAAAAACTGTTTCCGGGTTACGAAATATTTTTTGGGTTAGACATTTATTTCGGCGTGAAATTCAAACGCAAAAGCGCGGGCTAGCGGGCTTTCAGCGCCTAACGGAAGCCTTTTCGGGTTGCTGAAATTATCGGGTTACGAACGGAACGGCGGAACGAATTAATTCGTAACCCGCAGGTAGTAGCACTGTATCCAGATAATCGCTATTGGCACTGCATGACCACTTTTCCACACTTAAAAATAAGTCACAACACAGTTGATTTGATCAAAATCTTTGGAGATTCTCTCTCTTGAGTTACAAAATAATACAAATATTGCAAGCTGCTCCTCTCCGAGTTCGTCAACGTCACAATCGCTTGTACACACAACACCAATCATACAACACCAATCGCATGTGAGCGATAACTGTATTGGCTGTGAGTCCTCTCCTGGTGCCAAAAAAAGCATGAAGTGACTTTCTGCAGTTAGGGCTTGCATCGTGCCTTGGGCCCCCTGACTCAGCACTCTATGGCCAGTCTCACTAGGATTATGATGCCCCCTGTCAATCCAAAAGTATTTTGCACATGTTTCATGGAATATTTTTTTCAACCGTCCTTTGGACTATCGCTTCCACTGATTCCCTCAAGGCAGTCCCCATTCCAGTCTCTTCTTTGCAGCTTATGAGTACAGGGATACAATCATTCCATGGATTTCGGAGCATAAGCAGGTCAGGTCCTATGCTTGGCTTCTCCATAGCAAATTTATAATTAATCTCCAAATAGGGAGGGTTCAACAGGGGCTGGATCTTGGGTAAGGTAACACACTCCTCTCTTTAAGTTGGATTTTAGTCCTATGTGTCCTTGTCCCTTCTTTCTTTACAGAAAAAAACATTTTTGAGTCATGAAAGAGTCCACACAGGGGAGAAAGAAGCCATACAATGCCAGCATTGTGGGAAATGTTATTCTTGGAGTCAAACCTGTGGGACACAAGCGAATCCACCCAGGAGAGGAAGCCATACAAATGCAAGCATTGTGGGAAATGTTCTCTCAGAAAAGTCACAACTAGTGAGGACAGACGCAGCAACACAGGCGAGAAGCATCTAAAATGCAGGCATTGGCGGGAAATGTTTCTCTCAGGAAGTCAAGCCTAAGGTTCAACATCAGAGAGTTCCACACAGGAGAGAAGCCATACAAATGCCAGCGTTGTCGGAAATGTTTTTCTGAGAAGTCAAGCCTAGTTAAAACATCAGCGGAGTCCACACAGGAGAGAAGCCCTACCAAATGCCAGCGTTGTGGGAAAAGATTGCCACAAATCCGTCCTGTCATGCATCGAAGGAGCCACACCAGGAGAGAAGCCATAACCAATGCCAGGCATTGTGGGAAATGTTTTTCTGCGAAGTCACCCCTAGTGAGACACAGAGCGTCCACACAGGGAGAGAAGCCATTCAAATGCCAGCATTGTGGGAAATGTTTTTATTGGAAGCCACACCTAGAGTACATCAGCGAGTCCACCACAGGAGAAGAAGCCATACAAAGGCAAGCATTGTGGGACAATGTTTCTCTTGGAAGTCAGAACTAGTGACACATCAGAGACTCCACTCAGTGACGAGAACACGCCATTTTATCAACATGCAGCATTTGTGGGAAAATGTTTTTCTGAACAAGTCAGCCCAAGTAAAACATCAACGAAGCCATACAGGAGAGAAGCCACACCAACTCCCAACAATGATCTAACAAAGAAGTCAAGAAGGAATACAAAAATATATATTTTCAGTTCAGTGATGTAGTAAGAAATGACTCTTGTGATTTTTTGTGTTAGTTTGTCTGTCCATATGTCGTTTAAAGTTATATTTTATTAATGTTTATGTTTTAATTGCTATTAGTATATCTAATTCCTTTGGTTTAAAATTTGTCTGGGGGGATTGTGGGTCTGGTTATCGGTAGCTAGATGGGGGGGGGCTGGGATTTATTACAGGGCTGGCTAGAATGTTATGGGAAGTATAGCTTTTGCAATGTGTTTGTATATTGCCTGTAGAAGAGTTGGGGTCTGGTAGTGCTCGAAAGCGGGCTAGTTTCTGGGAATTAAAGTGGGGGCTGTTTACTGTGGGGCATAGACTGTGGGACTGGAGGTGGGTAAGTATTCGTACAAGGGTGTGGAGTTTGGTTTTGGTGTTTTAAGGGTATTGTTTGTTGGGAGTGGGCAGTTAGTTCTTGCTTAAATACTGAATTTATTGACTATGTGTTTTCAGTAAAGTTTTTTGTGTGTTTCAACCACACTGGACTCCTTCATGCATAGGGAATTTCTGAATTTGCACAAAACGGACACTTTCTTCTTTTCCTCAGTCCTCAGCTCCATTTGCAGTGTAAGAAGCAAACACACAACACGGCCCACACACTCTATATATGTCCAACACCGACACGGAGCTATATTTACAATGCAGAGCCTCCTTCCGTGTCTTTCCCTCCTGAGTCCACCTCCTTACTTTGGGCTCCATTCCAGCCTCATCCAATTCTCATCAAAGGAAGGAAGGAAGGAAGGAAGGAAGGAAGGGGAGGTCACTGAATCCCCTCACACTCCTTCCCTTTCTGCAAAGGCAGCCAGCAGAATAATCAGCAGCAAGGCCCTACAGATTCCTGTGGCTGCTCAGGAGGGCCTTTGGGGGCATGTGCGCATGCACAGTCTCCGCATCTGAAGCCATTGCTGCCCTCACACTCTGTTCTGAGGGAGGGAAGTGGGGGAGAGCCTCTTTCGTTCGGAGGAATGGTTGGAGAGTTTTCTTAGGAGGCGTTGGGGGGCTATAAGAAGGAAGACAACCCCATCTCCTCCCCCCAAACAAAGCTGGGGGGAGAAGATTTTTGTGCTAAATAAAGAGCATCACAAAGGATAGCATTGGAAATAACATTTTTTCGGTGGGGGGCTTCCCCTGAGGGAAGGGGCTTTGTCTAAGGAGAGGGAAAACCTCCAATTTAGGCCACAGCCAAGAGGTCACAAACGGAGGGAACCCAAATCCCCTCCTGGGAAGAGGGACACCCCTCCTGCCAACCTGAGAACTAGACTTAGAGGTCTATAGGATACAGAGTAGACACATGCCCCCACATACATACCTTCACAACAACCCTGTGGAGGAGTCCCAGCAGAGAGACCAACCCCCCCAGAAAGATCCCCCCTCCCCCGAGTTCTGGGAACAGGCACTTTTCCCCAGTAACCCATTGGCCATGGCATCCTTCTGGATCGCCTGAGGAAATTGGGTATCAGAGGCAATGCATTGCAGTGGTTCTGGTGCTATCTCTCAAGCAGATTCCAGATGGTGATGCTTGGGGACAGTTGATTCTTTAAAAAGGAGTTTAAATCTGGCGTTCCTCAGGCATCATCTTGTCTTCAATGCTGTTTAACATCTACATGAAACCGCCTGGAGAGATCATCCGGAGGCATGGAGTGGGGTGCTATCAGTACACTCATGACACCCAACTATACCTTTTCATCCCCCAAACCTCAGCGTCAACTAAGGAAGGAATCTCCCCTCTGAATAAATGTCTTGGGGCAATAATGTGCTGGATGAGGAAAAACAGATTGAAACTGAATCCAGATAAGACAGAGGTGCTTGTTGTTGGAGGTCCTAATCCAGGTATGGAGATTTGTCAACTAGTCCTGTATGGGGTCACACTTCCCTTAAAGTCCTGTGTTCACAGTTTGAGGGTGCTCCTGGATCCGTCACTCCAGATGTCAGATCAGATAGATGCGATGGCCAGGAGTGCCTATTATTAGCTTTGGTAGATACACCAACTGTGTCCTTCCTGCAACCTGAAGACCCGAAAACTATGATACACTTGCTGGTAACTTCCTGTCTTGACTTCTGTAATGCGGTCTAGAAAGGGCTACCCTTGCACCAAGTCCAAAAACTTCGATATGGCAGCCAGAGTAGTCACTGGAAGATCTAGAGGTGATCATATTAAACCTATATTAAAGTCTCTTCACTGGTTGCCTATTACTTTCTGGACACAGTACAAGGTGTTGGTTATAATCTTAAAACTCTTCAGGGCTTGGGTGTAGCTTTCTCACAGGATCTCCTTCTCCCATACAATCTGTCCCACACATTGAGGTCCTCTAGTAAAAACTTACTACACTCTTACCCCGGGATACGAATGCGCCGCGTTACGAAATTTCCGGGTTACGAAAAAAATAAAAATAAAAAATAATTCCGGGTTACGAAGGTTTTTCCGGCTTGCGAAAAAAGTTTTGGTGCTTTTCGGCGCCATTTTGCACGAAATCGCGGCTTTTCCCCATTAGCGCCTATGGTAATTCGGCTTGCGAAAGACTTCCGGGTTACGAAAATGGCGCCGGAACGAATTAATTTCGTAACCCGGGGGACGAGTGTACAGCCAGCAAAAACTAGGCTGGCTGCATTTACCCAGAAGACCTTCTCTTCTGTTGCTCCCAATTTATGGAATAGCCGGCCGGAAGAGATTCAATATTTCACAAGTCTTGAAAGGTTTACAAAAGCAGTCAAGGTGTATCTCTTCCGGCAGGCCTTTCCAGATTAACATTCCAGCAATCTCATATTAATTTAATTAATCCTATTGATTTAATTAGTTGTCCAACAATTGCTCTAACTGCCTCTGCCCTGTTTTTAATAATTGTTTTAATAATAATAAGAAAGTACTGTTTTGACGGTATTTGAAACCTGAAAAAATACATGAAACATCTAAGAATAGTTTGGATAGATGCTGGATGTGTGGAAATGAAAAAGACACATTTTTCCATCTCTGTTGGTCCTGTCTAAAAATGAAAGAATACTGTACTGGCATAAAGTACAGCGTATAATATTTAAAATGTTGCAAGTGAATCTAAAATTTGCTTGAAAAGTATTTTTATTAAATATTAACAAAAATGGAGTGGGAAAATTGCATGGTAGAGTATTGTTTTATCTTTTATCATCAGCAAGGATGACCCCAGCAAAAGAATGAAGACAAGGAAAGATCGTGAAGGAGAAGAACGGCTGTTAATACTATTTAATGCACTGGAAGCTGATAACTTACAAGACTGGGATAAAGTGATGGACTATATCAAAAAAGGATGGAAGACTGAAGGGAATACAATGGATAAAATATCCCAACTTTAAAGGAAGTTACATCAATGTTATTTAATTAAGTGATATTAATTTTAAACTATTATGGGTAAAAGCACCTCTTTTTATCAAAAATCTAAAACCAAAAAGGTGGATTAAAGAGAGGGAGAAAGAATAAATTCTCTGACAACTGATAGGATTA
>NW_024803015.1:0-20629 GCF_019175285.1 Sceloporus undulatus | reverse complement strand
CTACAACTGAAACCACAAACCCAAGGCAAGGTAGTGAAATGACACATGTATTATGACACAAGAAAATCGTGTTTGCATATTGTGCTATTTGAATTCATTTGCCTCTTTCAAGAAAGTTAAAATAAAATAACAGATTTAACTTTTTACTTATTTTATTACTTCATGCACTAATAAATAATGTCCAAGGTTTCCTCCATACTAGGTGAGATTATGAGAAGAGCTGCTGCAGTTCTAAGAAAAAAATAGGCTGCATCCACACTGCAGAAATAATCCCGGCTGACACCACTTTAAATGCCATAGCTTGATGCTATTGAACTCCAGGAACTAAAATTTTGTGAAGCATTTAGCCTTCTCTGTCAAAGAGTTCTGGTACCACAACAAACTACAATTGCCAGAATTACACAGCATTGAACCATAGCAGTTAAAGTGGTGCCAACCTGGATTATTTCTGCAGTGCAGATGCAAATTTACTGTATTAGGTGTTACATTAAATTTGATGGGATAAGCTTCCATGTCTCATACTGTGTTCATATTTCAGAAATTGGCAAGGTCAATTGCAACTCCCATCTTCAGTTTTGGCCAAGCCATAGCCATCTACCTGCAGCCTTCTAAAATGTTAATGAACTGATCATTTTCACAACAGATAAGCAGGTTAACTCTCTCTCTCCCACCCCATACCTTTCAGAGAGCTGTGAGAAATGGTTTATTTTTGCTCTGGTAGTGGTTCACTGAGAGATAGCAAGCCAAAAAAAAAAAAAAAGCTGCCTGACTTTCCCAGATGGCATCTTTGCTGGTTGGGGCATGAACAGAGTGTCAGAGGTCACCCTTCACGGAAAACAGCTGGCTTATTGTTCCTAGTATGCAGAGCAATCCCATGCTTGCTGGAAATAAGCAGGAAGTTTCAGACAACCTGGTTCAAGCTCACTGGTTGAGGCACCAACTGGAGTGAACTGCTTCAGTCTTCACTCTGGTCAGGCAGGTATGTTTTTGGGCTATCTGCTCACTTGCACATCAGTCCAGCTTGGACCAGCATCTCATCCACCCTCTGCTTATTGCCAGGCAGGCACAGCAACCTTGCCATGGGAGGTTGGTTTCTAATCCGAATATCATGTAATAATTTGTCATCCTTCGGCCTGGGAGGAAGTGAATAGGCTGGCCCAACTCCATCAGGGACTAGCCTGAAGATAGAGGCTCCTCCCTCCATAACTGTCATCCTTCGGCCTGTGAGGGAGGGAATAGGCTGGCCCAGCTCCACCAGTGCTAGCCTGAAGAAGAAGAGCCCTCCTCTAGTCCATCTGCCTTGGTCCAGGCATCAGAGGGAGAGAAGAACCACTGGACTTCATCCCCTTTCCCACCACCATTCCCTTCTCCTTTTGTGTCGTGTCTTTTAGATTGTAAGCCTGAGGGCAGGGAACCGTCTTATTAAAAATAATAATTGTAAGCCGCTCTGAGAGCCATTAGGGCTGAAGGGCGGGGTATAAATAACCTAAATAGTAATAAATAAAAATAATGTAGCCACAAATGCATTCATTTGGGTTCTTTGTCACAACTGAGGATTCCTGGTTGCATTTCACATTCAGAGGAGTGGCTGGTATGGGTCCTGGATGCAGGACATTGTTCACCAGTGTCCATCCAGCAATGGTAATGCACAGGAGTCCTCCTATGAGAGTTGGCAGGTGTGGGGCAGAAATTGTGTTATTCGAGTGGGGTCAAATACCTTTCTAGCATTCCCCAGTGACAGAAAGATCCCATAAGGTGCCAGCACAGTGGGTTTTCTCTTGTCATCCCATTGGTTTGGCACCTGGCTATAGTTATGGGCTCATCAAGCAAGAAGCGGGTTGGTTGATGCCTGGATCCAAACCCATGCATTTGTCAACTCTACTTACACTTATAATCAACAAAGTTGTGGCCATTTTTTTTCTCCACTCATTTGGCATCTGTGACTATTGACATGGATTGCTATCACCTTTGGATGAGCAATATGCAGCTTTCCCTGTTTGACCATCAATTGGTTGAGTTCCAGTAAAGCTCTGGTAAAGAGAAATGTCCTGTCAACATATTTACTCTGGATCCTTGCAGGACAGAGCCATCCTGCAGCAATGGACAGTCCAGCACCCAGAGATTTTGCTTCTTAGCTGGCAGGGGAGATACCATGATCATGAAGGTAACTTTCCTAGGGTGAGGCTCATCCATTGCACTCCAGGTGTGTTGACCCCTGCAATTTTTCCAAATGAGGGAAACTCAACTGCATAATTTGTGGTAGCTAGTGGCCTTCTTAGTTTGTGAGAGGGTGGAACTGCAAACATCCAGCATGGAGAATGGGACAGTGGTGCATCTGTACTTGCACAAGGAGTCAGATAATTCTCATGTAAAGTTTGCAGAAGTTCAGCCACTTACACAACTGACCCAGTTACATCCTGGTCCTAGCTAGCAGGGCCTAGTTGGAACTCAGTTTTGAAGAGTGGTGTGGAGTAAGTGGAGTAGTGTTTTGGACTCTAGAGAAGTCATAGGGGAAAAGATGCTCCAGATATAGATGTGTCAAAGGAGATGAGGGAAGAAGAATTCTGTGTCGCTACTAAATCATATGGGAATGAATTGTTTTTTAAAAAATCTCAGCTATACAAACTGTTTTCTAGTTCAGAATGTAAAACATCACTTTGCCATCCGAAGCAGCATCTCTATTATCATCAAATTACCCCAACAAAACATGCAGAGAGCTCCACAAATATCAACCTTTTGAAATTGCCACAGACATATATTCAACTATTTTCCGATGGCTCAGCCACATGATACAATCCATTTTCTAATGCATCTCCCTCAATAAAAGTGAAACAGAACAACAGATATTCCAGAGTAATTTCACTATAAAATGTACAATCACAAATAACACATCAAACCCAGTGGTTTTCTATTTTGCTTCTGTTTTTTGTGCAATTCTGAAATGACAGTAAGGAAAAGCAGACGGCTGTTTGACATCTTCTGTGTATGGAGGGGAGTGTATTCCCCAGGCTGACCAAGATATTGTGTTGCCATCCATGTTCAGGTAAAGCAAGGCCAGCCAAGTTAATTTGGTACATATGGCAGCAAATCTCATAAGCCCCTTTCATTCTCCCGTATTGAAAAAATCAACAACAATGTTCACAAATAAAAAATATTTAACAACTTCCTTCATTTCTATTGAATCTCCAAAACTATTGCTTCCTCAACAGAACCTCACTCTGACTAATGGTATGGCCAGCTTTGTGTGTTCTGCTGTTATATATTTTTCTACTATTTCTTTATGTGCACCTGGGTTTGTAAATATATAATTTATTGTATGTCAATAAAACACCATAGATGCTCATTATCTATTTTGCATTCTACCATTCCATCCTATCCAGGGGCAATGATTTAAGATCAAAACTTCTACGTTCTCAAAAAACAGAAAATTAATTGCTATCCAATTCTAGCAGTTGCATTTCCCAAGAAGATTCACTGAAAGCACCAAATACTATTCATAATAGGATTGCTGCCTGCACTTTAACCATACAGCTGTTCTCACACAGAGAACAGGGTTTTCTTGGCAAGATTTGTTCAGAGGGGGTTTGCCCCCACATCCAGAGCTGTAATCCAGTGCTCAAACCACTATACCATGTTGGCTGTCAGGCAAAGAATTAAAGAATTAAATTTTTTTAAAGTGTGGGGGGAGGAGAGAAAAAGATGCACTCAGCCATCCACGAGGAGGGCATTGCATACGTGCTTTATATCCTCAAATAAATAATGTGACTGATGAATTGTGTGTACAGTCATGTTCGTGATGCTGAAATGGAGCTGGCACATGACTTGGCCCTTGCCATGCTCAGAACAGCTGTGTTTATTAAATGTGGCCAGTGCAGCTGGGAGAGAATTTCACTTGTGTTCCATTTCACTTCATTCCAGGACCATATTCCCAGGTTTCTTCATTTTGGAGATGGAAAAAACCTGAAATGTTGGGGAAATTAAATGTTGTAAAAAGCAGTAGATCCATCACTGTGGGGCAGCAAATCCAGTCTCAGTTTTACTGCTGTTCCTCCAACTGCTGTGAGTTGAATGGGAGCTCTGTCAGCCCTAAACCTAGTACTGAAAGAGTAGTTGCAGTGGCTGGCAGCAATCCATGCTTAATCCTCTGGACTGCCACATGCCTCTACTGTTCACTATGGAAGCAGAGCTTTTTCTTGTACATCTACTGCCAAAGCGAGGCAAGCTCATTTACAAATGGAATTGTCCTCCTGGGAACCTCATGAAAAAAATAATTCCACACATAATTGAAGTCCATGGGGAGCACACTCCATCCATCAGCACAACTGGGAGATATCAGGTTCTCTGCCACAGCCACTAAATTCACCCCTAAAACCTGCCCTGGTGGACTGAGAAAGGCCTGTTTTCTATTTCTCTACAGTGTGATCTGGGTGTTATGGAAGGGAAGAAAGTTCTTTTGCACTGGAATCAAGGGCTAGCGCACAGGCATGTTCTTTTGTCAAAGAGACGTAATGCAGAATTTGAAATTTTGGAGTATCCTATCATATTTAATATGATATCCCCTCCAACATTTTACAGATGAAGACCAGGAAACATGTAGCCATGTAAATCACAGTTAGTTGAGATGGCAAAAGTTATTAATGGTGAAGAACACATAAGCTAGTACCAGCTGCCTGTGTTGGTGTCTGCACAGACTACTCTGGGAGCAGCCCAGAGCATGTTGGCCCTATTACTCCAACATTACCTAGGCACTCCAAAGTGATGGTGGGTAGCTGTTTGCACAAACATCCTGTTGTGTTGCCCATCTCCATGAATCACTCACTCTGAGGCCATAAACAAGGTGCACAGCATCAATCACATTCCTGGACACCTCATTCTGACCTCAGAGGGAGTGACTTGCAGTGGCAGCAGTGTGCAGCACAATAGGTTGCATGTGCAAACAGCCACCTGCTGTCACTCTGGAGGGCAAGTTTATTTAATTTGTCTTAAGGGTCGTATACCAAGGGTTCAGTGGTGAACTGGCTGTATGTTGTCTGGACAGTTCGCACTAGAAATGGGGATTTGCCCTGCATTATTTAGGTTGATCACCATGAGGACAGGGAAGGACCATGGTATGACACGTTCTGAGTCTACAGGAAGGGCAAGAGTCCATCTCTTGTCCTCTCCTGTCCCCCCCCCCCCCACTGAGTTAATTGCATGTGTTTCTTTCCATCCATTTGTAATTGAGCGCAAATGACTTTTCTGTTTTTAACAAGATATTTGCACCTACTCAAATAACCTGAGAAGAAAAGGAAGAAAGTGGGAAGAGGAGGAGGAGGAGGAGAAGGAGAGAAAAAAGTGGGACATTTAAAAATCATTAGAAAAGGAGGAATGCCAGATTAATCAAGACTGTCCCAAAGTGGGAGAGTTGGAGGGTATAGTGTTAATAATATTTCAATAAAAGTTCTGCTTGTACCCACAGCTGTACCATACCGCAGTGACATAACCACAGCAATCATTTCTCTGAAGAGAAATGTCACCAGCTGGATGTATGAATGGCTTGGGGGCAGGCTGCAAATAATCCAAAGGTTTTTGAGATTGGGAAAAAATATGAGAGAGAGAGAGGGAGAGAAAGAAAAGAGAGAGAAGCAGGTCTTTTATGGAAAGAACTAATTTAAAAGAGGGCCTGTAGAACCCAAGCTATGACACCCCTCTGGACAAATCAGCCATGGTTGCTGCTTTTCACTTCTCACATGCAATTAAACTCAAGGAGCCCCTTAAGAGTACTGCAAAATAAGGCAGAAAGAAAAGCAGCAACCATGGCTGATTTGTCCAGAGGGGTGTCATAGCTTGGGTTCTACAGGCCCTCTTTTAAATTAGTTCTTTCCATAAAAGACCTGCTTCTCTCTCTTTTCTTTCTCTCCCTCTCTCTCTCTCATATTTTTTCCCAATCTCAAAAACCTTTGGATTATTTGCAGCCTGCCCCCAAGCCATTCATACATCCAGCTGGTGACATTTCTCTTCAGAGAAATGATTGCTGTGGTTATGTCACTGCGGTATGGTACAGCTGTGGGTACAAGCAGAACTTTTATTGAAATATTATTAACACTATACCCTCCAACTCTCCCACTTTGGGACAGTCTTGATTAATCTGGCATTCCTCCTTTTCTAATGATTTTTAAATGTCCCACTTTTTTCTCTCCTTCTCCTCCTCCTCCTCCTCTTCCCACTTTCTTCCTTTTCTTCTCAGGTTATTTGAGTAGGTGCAAATATCTTGTTAAAAACAGAAAAAGTATTTGCAAACAATTAAAAATGGATGGAAAGAAACACAGGCAATTAACTCGGGGGGGGGGGGGGGGACAGGAGAGGACAAGAGATGGACTCTTGCCCTTCCTGTAGACTCAGAACGTGTCATACCATGGTCCTTCCCTGTCCTCATGGTGATCAACCTAAATAATGCAGGGCAAATCCCCATTTCTAGTGCGAACTGTCCAGACAACATACAGCCAGTTCACCACTGAACCCTTGGTATACGACCCTTAAGACAAATTAAATAAACTTGCCCTCCAGAGTGACAGCAGGTGGCTGTTTGCACATGCAACCTATTGTGCTGCACACTGCTGCCACTGCAAGTCACTCCCTCTGAGGTCAGAATGAGGTGTCCAGGAATGTGATTGATGCTGTGCACCTTGTTTATGGCCTCAGAGTGAGTGATTCATGGAGATGGGCAACACAACAGGATGTTTGTGCAAACAGCTACCCACCATCACTTTGGAGTGCCTAGGTAATGTTGGAGTAATAGGGCCAACATGCTCTGGGCTGCTCCCAGAGTAGTCTGTGCAGACACCAACACAGGCAGCTGGTACTAGCTTATGTGTTCTTCACCATTAATAACTTTTGCCATCTCAACTAACTGTGATTTACATGGCTACATGTTTCCTGGTCTTCATCTGTAAAATGTTGGAGGGGATATCATATTAAATATGATAGGATACTCCAAAATTTCAAATTCTGCATTACGTCTCTTTGACAAAAGAACATGCCTGTGCGCTAGCCCTTGATTCCAGTGCAAAAGAACTTTCTTCCCTTCCATAACACCCAGATCACACTGTAGAGAAATAGAAAACAGGCCTTTCTCAGTCCACCAGGGCAGGTTTTAGGGGTGAATTTAGTGGCTGTGGCAGAGAACCTGATATCTCCCAGTTGTGCTGATGGATGGAGTGTGCTCCCCATGGACTTCAATTATGTGTGGAATTATTTTTTTCATGAGGTTCCCAGGAGGACAATTCCATTTGTAAATGAGCTTGCCTCGCTTTGGCAGTAGATGTACAAGAAAAAGCTCTGCTTCCATAGTGAACAGTAGAGGCATGTGGCAGTCCAGAGGATTAAGCATGGATTGCTGCCAGCCACTGCAACTACTCTTTCAGTACTAGGTTTAGGGCTGACAGAGCTCCCATTCAACTCACAGCAGTTGGAGGAACAGCAGTAAAACTGAGACTGGATTTGCTGCCCCACAGTGATGGATCTACTGCTTTTTACAACATTTAATTTCCCCAACATTTCAGGTTTTTTCCATCTCCAAAATGAAGAAACCTGGGAATATGGTCAAATGCATTCGTCCTGGAATGAAGTGAAATGGAACACAAGTGAAATTCTCTCCCAGCTGCACTGGCCACATTTAATAAACACAGCTGTTCTGAGCATGGCAAGGGCCAAGTCATGTGCCAGCTCCATTTCAGCATCACGAACATGACTGTACACACAATTCATCAGTCACATTATTTATTTGAGGATATAAAGCACGTATGCAATGCCCTCCTCGTGGATGGCTGAGTGCATCTTTTTCTCTCCTCCCCCCACACTTTAAAAAAATTTAATTCTTTAATTCTTTGCCTGACAGCCAACATGGTATAGTGGTTTGAGCACTGGATTACAGCTCTGGATGTGGGGGCAAACCCCCTCTGAACAAATCTTGCCAAGAAAACCCTGTTCTCTGTGTGAGAACAGCTGTATGGTTAAAGTGCAGGCAGCAATCCTATTATGAATAGTATTTGGTGCTTTCAGTGAATCTTCTTGGGAAATGCAACTGCTAGAATTGGATAGCAATTAATTTTCTGTTTTTGAGAACGTAGAAGTTTTGATCTTAAATCATTGCCCCTGGATAGGATGGAATGGTAGAATGCAAAATAGATAATGAGCATCTATGGTGTTTTATTGACATACAATAAATTATATATTTACAAACCCAGGTGCACATAAAGAAATAGTAGAAAAATATATAACAGCAGAACACACAAAGCTGGCCATACCATTAGTCAGAGTGAGGTTCTGTTGAGGAAGCAATAGTTTTGGAGATTCAATAGAAATGAAGGAAGTTGTTAAATATTTTTTATTTGTGAACATTGTTGTTGATTTTTCAATACGGGAGAATGAAAGGGGCTTATGAGATTTGCTGCCATATGTACCAAATTAACTTGGCTGGCCTTGCTTTACCTGAACATGGATGGCAACACAATATCTTGGTCAGCCTGGGGAATACACTCCCTTCCATACACAGAAGATGTCAAACAGCCGTCTGCTTTTCCTTACTGTCATTTCAGAATTGCACAAAAAACAGAAGCAAAATAGAAAACCACTGGGTTTGATGTGTTATTTGTGATTGTACATTTTATAGTGAAATTACTCTGGAATATCTGTTGTTCTGTTTCACTTTTATTGAGGGAGATGCATTAGAAAATGGATTGTATCATGTGGCTGAGCCATCGGAAAATAGTTGAATATATGTCTGTGGCAATTTCAAAAGGTTGATATTTGTGGAGCTCTCTGCATGTTTTGTTGGGGTAATTTGATGATAATAGAGATGCTGCTTCGGATGGCAAAGTGATGTTTTACATTCTGAACTAGAAAACAGTTTGTATAGCTGAGATTTTTTAAAAAACAATTCATTCCCATATGATTTAGTAGCGACACAGAATTCTTCTTCCCTCATCTCCTTTGACACATCTATATCTGGAGCATCTTTTCCCCTATGACTTCTCTAGAGTCCAAAACACTACTCCACTTACTCCACACCACTCTTCAAAACTGAGTTCCAACTAGGCCCTGCTAGCTAGGACCAGGATGTAACTGGGTCAGTTGTGTAAGTGGCTGAACTTCTGCAAACTTTACATGAGAATTATCTGACTCCTTGTGCAAGTACAGATGCACCACTGTCCCATTCTCCATGCTGGATGTTTGCAGTTCCACCCTCTCACAAACTAAGAAGGCCACTAGCTACCACAAATTATGCAGTTGAGTTTCCCTCATTTGGAAAAATTGCAGGGGTCAACACACCTGGAGTGCAATGGATGAGCCTCACCCTAGGAAAGTTACCTTCATGATCATGGTATCTCCCCTGCCAGCTAAGAAGCAAAATCTCTGGGTGCTGGACTGTCCATTGCTGCAGGATGGCTCTGTCCTGCAAGGATCCAGAGTAAATATGTTGACAGGACATTTCTCTTTACCAGAGCTTTACTGGAACTCAACCAATTGATGGTCAAACAGGGAAAGCTGCATATTGCTCATCCAAAGGTGATAGCAATCCATGTCAATAGTCACAGATGCCAAATGAGTGGAGAAAAAAATGGCCACAACTTTGTTGATTATAAGTGTAAGTAGAGTTGACAAATGCATGGGTTTGGATCCAGGCATCAACCAACCCGCTTCTTGCTTGATGAGCCCATAACTATAGCCAGGTGCCAAACCAATGGGATGACAAGAGAAAACCCACTGTGCTGGCACCTTATGGGATCTTTCTGTCACTGGGGAATGCTAGAAAGGTATTTGACCCCACTCGAATAACACAATTTCTGCCCCACACCTGCCAACTCTCATAGGAGGACTCCTGTGCATTACCATTGCTGGATGGACACTGGTGAACAATGTCCTGCATCCAGGACCCATACCAGCCACTCCTCTGAATGTGAAATGCAACCAGGAATCCTCAGTTGTGACAAAGAACCCAAATGAATGCATTTGTGGCTACATTATTTTTATTTATTACTATTTAGGTTATTTATACCCCGCCCTTCAGCCCTAATGGCTCTCAGAGCGGCTTACAATTATTATTTTTAATAAGACGGTTCCCTGCCCTCAGGCTTACAATCTAAAAGACACGACACAAAAGGAGAAGGGAATGGTGGTGGGAAAGGGGATGAAGTCCAGTGGTTCTTCTCTCCCTCTGATGCCTGGACCAAGGCAGATGGACTAGAGGAGGGCTCTTCTTCTTCAGGCTAGCACTGGTGGAGCTGGGCCAGCCTATTCCCTCCCTCACAGGCCGAAGGATGACAGTTATGGAGGGAGGAGCCTCTATCTTCAGGCTAGTCCCTGATGGAGTTGGGCCAGCCTATTCACTTCCTCCCAGGCCGAAGGATGACAAATTATTACATGATATTCGGATTAGAAACCAACCTCCCATGGCAAGGTTGCTGTGCCTGCCTGGCAATAAGCAGAGGGTGGATGAGATGCTGGTCCAAGCTGGACTGATGTGCAAGTGAGCAGATAGCCCAAAAACATACCTGCCTGACCAGAGTGAAGACTGAAGCAGTTCACTCCAGTTGGTGCCTCAACCAGTGAGCTTGAACCAGGTTGTCTGAAACTTCCTGCTTATTTCCAGCAAGCATGGGATTGCTCTGCATACTAGGAACAATAAGCCAGCTGTTTTCCGTGAAGGGTGACCTCTGACACTCTGTTCATGCCCCAACCAGCAAAGATGCCATCTGGGAAAGTCAGGCAGCTTTTTTTTTTTTTTTGGCTTGCTATCTCTCAGTGAACCACTACCAGAGCAAAAATAAACCATTTCTCACAGCTCTCTGAAAGGTATGGGGTGGGAGAGAGAGAGTTAACCTGCTTATCTGTTGTGAAAATGATCAGTTCATTAACATTTTAGAAGGCTGCAGGTAGATGGCTATGGCTTGGCCAAAACTGAAGATGGGAGTTGCAATTGACCTTGCCAATTTCTGAAATATGAACACAGTATGAGACATGGAAGCTTATCCCATCAAATTTAATGTAACACCTAATACAGTAAATTTGCATCTGCACTGCAGAAATAATCCAGGTTGGCACCACTTTAACTGCTATGGTTCAATGCTGTGTAATTCTGGCAATTGTAGTTTGTTGTGGTACCAGAACTCTTTGACAGAGAAGGCTAAATGCTTCACAAAATTTTAGTTCCTGGAGTTCAATAGCATCAAGCTATGGCATTTAAAGTGGTGTCAGCCGGGATTATTTCTGCAGTGTGGATGCAGCCTATTTTTTTCTTAGAACTGCAGCAGCTCTTCTCATAATCTCACCTAGTATGGAGGAAACCTTGGACATTATTTATTAGTGCATGAAGTAATAAAATAAGTAAAAAGTTAAATCTGTTATTTTATTTTAACTTTCTTGAAAGAGGCAAATGAATTCAAATAGCACAATATGCAAACACGATTTTCTTGTGTCATAATACATGTGTCATTTCACTACCTTGCCTTGGGTTTGTGGTTTCAGTTGTAGGGGTTGTAGGAGAGCCTTCTAGTCAAGCTTGTGAGGCAAGGGAAGGAGAATCTGTTTCTGAAAAAAAAAATATGTAGATTTCTGTAAGTATTCTTAGTGTGCCAGAGTGTTTGCTTCAACATCAGGTGCCTGCCTTCCTTTCTTCCTCTCTTGACACACCCGTCACTACAACTGTGCTCATGTAGTCTTTCTGTATGACATCTTTGTATTGGATATGAAGCCTCTTCTTGGCTGCAAAGGTTAGATTCACTGTGGGAGTCTGCTGGAACAAAGGGAATAAAATGTTAAAATGTCAAGTTTCTTCCAATAAAGACTAGAAGGCACTGCACGATGAGGATAATAATAAAACCCACAGTTTCTAATGATGGTAGCTCCTGGGCCTGCTAACCTAAATAGATATTTCCACTGTTGATTATAATAGACTTTCTTCCATTTGCTAGGATTGGCTTATTTAAACTTGATTTAGATTTGAGAACCCACTGCAGGGTGCCCTCAATTTGAGAGGCAATAGTGAAAAATGTAGTCTCCGCAGTATACTGACTCTGCTGCCAACAAAGTTAACAGTGCTTTGTGTAAGAATTGGAATTGCGGCTTCTCTTAATGAAAACATCATTGTTCAAGGCACATTTTCACTTGGGTAACCAAGTAGGCTGCGCTTGTTACAAAAATGAATATACTGAATAAAATATGTTTATGCAACCATATAGACATAGCTTTATGCCTCTATTCCTGTGCGCACCACCTCATTATAATGACAATCACTGAGGAAAAGAACTGGGAAGAATATTGTGTGCTTTTTTTCTATGCAGCTACTCTACAAATTATACAATACAGTATTTATCTGTCTATCTGTCTCTCTCTCTCTCTCTCTCTCTCTCTTTCACACACACACCACACTCCACACTACAGCACAGGCATAATAGTTTGTTTGTTTATTGCACTTATAGCCCACCTTTCTCCCAAAATGGGATCCAACTATAGTAAAACATTAATTTACAAAAGTTACAATGGAATTAAACATCAGCATTATTAAAAACTTGATCAAAACAGCTATAAGAATTATCAATCGCATGGCTGGGCACCTCATTGTGACCTCAGAGGGAGTGATATACATCAGCAGTAGTGACATTGGATGACACAGTAGGGACACATTTGTAGACAGCTGCCCGGAGTCACTATGGAGTGCTCCAGATTGTCTTGCAAAATCTAGAGCACAAGGTACACTTTTAAAAACTGGTTTAAGAGAGGGATAAGGCGGATTCAGTGTGGAACTGGCCTTCTATCATGAAGACAATCTGCACACTAATTGGGGACGTGGCCCTGTGTCTTGAGGACAGGTCGTTGTGAGGACAGGGGAGGGGAAACCACTTCATTTGGCCCATGTAGATGTACCCTAATAAAAAAGCAAAATTTGATTTCACAAGCACAACATCCAGCCACCCATGAGTTGGTTGGAGTGAAGATATGATCTGGCATAAGGCAACTTCCTCATATGCCTACTCCTTTCTTGCATTTGTAGGTGAAACAGGAAAAAAGAAGGCATCTTGAACCCCTGGTAAGGTATATCAGCCATATGGTTGCCAGAACATTAACAGCAGCCATGGTTGCCAGAACATTAACAGCAGCCACAATATACATTAGACAAAGGGATTTGTGGTCTCATTGAAGGCGGCTGTTCTCTCCCTAGCATTTTTTAAATCCTCATTGTAAGTTGTAGAAAAAGGTGTGTGGAGGGGAGGATGTAAGATTGATGACTGAAGATTTTTAGCAGCTCTGATGCCAGTAGAGCAGGGTATCATCTCTGAGTATGTCTTTAAAAGAGTTGTCTGAGATACTTAGGGGATAGGGTTCAGAATCTTACACAGCTCTTTTATTGTTGTTGCATTCCCTCAAGCTGATTTTAACTTATGGAGACTCTAAGGTGAAACTATCACAAGTTTTTCTAGCCTCCCTTACTGTTTTTTTCATTCTTCCACCAACGCGTGTAACGGTTAGTCAGTATTCTGTGCTCACGGAATATGTTGAGCCAGTATGGGATCATTCCACCATGTTCACCATGTATATAGTGTAGTGCTTCAAACTGCAAGCCTCCTGATATTTTTCTGTTATGCATGGTTACACAAGGAGCCATGGTTGGAAGATGTGTGTGCATGACTACTATAGTATTGTTGGTCCCAATCTGAACTGAAACAAGGGAAAGCTTGCATATCACAGTTCAGACCTTTGTTGGTTCCTGTGGTTGAGCTTGCCTGCCAAAAAGCTATACCGCTGTTACACACCCTCTAAATGTTCCAATTTGGCAGGCACAGTCCCAGTAACTCCTCTCCCATCCCATTTTATAAGCTGGTTTTAAAATGACCTAGTTTTTCTCTCTTCCTCTCACTTTCTCCCTTTGTCTTCCACTCAGTCAATTTGCTGCAAATTGAGTTCAAAAGTAGTAATTCCTTTCCCCTTTAGGAAGCATTTGTTTGCTTACACATTTGAGGAGACCTGGCATCTCCAGATGTTTTTAAAAAAAATTAGCCATCTCATTTAAAGCATTTGCTTGATGTCCACAGTTTAAACCTTTTTGCCACAGAGTTGTAGAAGGTTGCTCATTTCCACCTCCTTCAGTTTTGTTGCATACCAATCATTTCCAAGCAATTAATATGTGGGAACTTGTCAGGTCCTTTTTTATTTTTGCTCATATATACATCTGAGAGGCTGCAGAGACAGTGTTAAGAAAAGCATTTTAATTGGTTTGCAATATTAGTGAGAATTCTTCTCCACGTTCCCTTTCATATGTAAAATTTAAAAAGAGAGAAGGAGAGAGAACGTGTTGGCTATTAATTTTGGGAAATGATTGTATATTTCAGTGATGCAGCTGCTCATGTGTGAAATACAGGTAAAAAATGTTAATTGAGGAAGAATTACAAAATGAAATTAGTTACAAGTGGGCTGTGGATGAGGAAAAGCCTTTCAAGACTGTTTTACCTGAGCCAGATTCTGAGGTTAATTCATTAAAGATAATTGTCATGTAAACAGTGTCCCATAAAGAGAAGCTGCCATGAAATTGTAATATTTTTTAAAAAAAATCTTTTGAATTGCATGATAGTTACTAATATTTACAGGCATACTTTACTTCTTTGGGATACCTGGCCACTCTGATTATTGCTTATAATGCTGAGAATCCATGCCTGTGAAGAACAAGCATAGAGCCACTGTCATTTTGATAGCCAGCTTGAATTATTGCTTTCACAAACTCTCACACAAAATCAAACAAACCTAAAGCATGCTTTGCTCCTTGCTTACACTTTATATCAGTTTCCCCTCACAAAAATCAATAGCTCTCATCTTCTGTACAGCCAACAATTCATTTATGATTGTGCCTTAATTCATTAACTAACAGGACAACCCAGTGGCTCATGCACTAGTATAAATACCAACTCAGTAACACACCAGCGCAAGAGTCATTCCTGCTGTAAAAACTATACTGTAAGAACTGGCACCACTTCCATCTAGGCTTCTCCTATTTTCACCAAGATTGATTGATAAACACTGTCATTTAAGCACTTTTTAACCCTTATTATATCTAATTTCCCAACTGCCCATTTCATCCCAAATACTCAGTCAGGCTTTTCAAAATTGTTGCAACTACCCACAATTCCTTTTGTAACCTGTAGCATCCTAGACTTTTTACTCACAGTTTTGAAGCAAGTAAGATTGGCATGAAAGAAGAGGGTATTGATGTGGAGCTCCGCACTGAGCTGCTGACCTATTATAAATGAAAGTGCTAGACCTCTGGAGGCATAAAAAAGGTGAAGTAGTGGAACACTCTTGTAGAGTTAGAATTTTATCCAAAGAGCAATTTTACTGTTCCTTCTCCCAATGGGTCTTCCATCACCACACATTGCAGTCTCTGCCATGGAAATGAGTCTACAAAACTGAAACCAAGGGCTCATTCCCACTACAAAATAATCCGGTGTGGAAACCAGGTTATTTTGTGATCAAATCTTTCGGGGGCCATTTACTCCCCTTTTACTCCCCTTTGTCATTCACACGAGGGGGGGAAGAGGAAGAATGGCTGCCACAGAGAGAGGAAGAGGAGGAGAAGGAAAGAAAAGGCAAACTCCTTCTGAACAAACCTTGGCAAGAGAACCCCATGACAGATTTGAAGGCACACAACAATAACAACAACAATAGAGGAAGGGTGATAGCATGGCAGGAAGGCTTCTTCTACACCTCCTACAGATGGGCTGCCCTCTCCTGTGCCCCTCATTTTGCCGTCCATAGCAACAGCAATGGCGGTGCTCCATCTCTCCCTCCTCCTCCTTGTCCTGACCCACCCTCAGCTGCCTCAACTGGCAAGCCTGGGTCCCTGTTTGCTCGGAAAATCTGAAGAATCCCCTGAGCATACAGACTGTGTACAGGTGAGGGGTCAATTGAGGAGTGTCAGCAGGTGGATGGGTCAAGAAGCACCCTTGGCTGGACAAGCCACTGACTTCTTCTAACCCAGAAATTCCAGCTCCCACCACAACACTGACACTTTCATGTCTGTGCAGTTCCTCCAGCATATACTGCATCTTAATAGGACCAGAGCCAGGATGGAAGGGGGAGTGTGCAGACAGTGCTGCCTGTATTGGCCCATTGTGGGTGCTGGGTACATGGACAGTTTGTCTTCCCCATGGATCCAGAATCCCCAGTGATAAGTCAGGTTTTTCCATCAGTGCAGACATGGCACATGTTGCTGCTCTCAAAGGCCAAAATGGCCTCCAAAGGTGACAGGATAGACAGTTGAGCCTTACTTCAACAGAGCTAATGGGAAGGGATCTTCCTCCAAATCAGAGGACACTCAGAAAGTTAACTATATGGAGAACAGATTGCACAGATTCTTCAAGGTTTTGCATGGAACTGGTTTGCCAACTACTTATTCTTTTCCTTTCTTTTTAAAGTTAAATTAATAGTTAAGGTTAACATAATGAGTAACATAGTGAAATCTTGTAGCAATGTCAACAATGCTGGATTCATTCCTGAAGGTCACTAACAATTAATGAAATAAATTGATTTCTTAGGCAAAAGTTCTAAGTTCTGCTTCAGAGATTCTCAGATACACAGGTACAATACATTCAGGCACAATACATTTCTGAATTCCCCCCAAACTCTAGCCTTTTATTGTTAAAAGGAAGAAAGTAGGAGCAACATTCTCCCCAATTGCTCACGTTGAGTAATACAATTCAATAACTTTAAACATGATTAGAGTGCCTGTACTCATACCCTGGCTGTTCTATAATGATGACTCCCAGCGCTTTCATCTCCTCCTTTGTAAAATGACTGGCTGCAGGCCTCTTCCCCCACTAATACTCCCAACCCAAATTTGGTGAGAAGCCATACACTGACATACAAAGGGCTGACTTGACTAACAAACTGTAATATTTTTGTGGTTCATTGATAAGGGACTATGGAATGACTTCAGGATACATGGTTTCCCTTGACTTCCCTTAATTGTTTTGGCCTAACATGGCTTTAGGCTAAAGTTAGCAGCAACTCTAATTCACATTTGGTATAATAAATGGAAATGCTGACTTCTGGGGTGGGGGAAGAAATTGAAAAGCTCTGTCTTTAATGACTACATCTTTCACATTGTAAATGGCTATTTTGAACAAAAAGAACAATTCCTCTAAGAAGAGAGGTTTGGGGGAGGTGGTGGTTAAAATGTAGGGAGAGAACAGGTGAGTGGCTGGAAGATAACAGAATTATATAAAATTATGGATGAAGTGAAGTAAGTGAATCGGAGTCTCTCTGACTCACTCATTCTGGCCTTATCTGCACTGCAGAAATAAAACAATTTGACACCACTTTAACTACCATGGCTCAGTGTTATGGAATTCTGAGATGTGTAGTTTTGTGAGAAACTTGGGCTTGGTGCCACAAAAAAACCCTACAAAATCCCAGGATTCCATGGGATTGAGCCATGACAGTTAAAGTAGTGTCTATGGTGACTTGTGGCCCGTTCTGGCTTCTCCGAGGCTTATTATCCTGACTTTAGAAATTTGGATAATAAGCATGAGAGAGTGGAATCTGGGTCCTGATGCAATTCTAGTCCCTCGCTTCTGGATTATGGTGATCAGGAAGAGCACTCTCAGTTGTGATGACATGTGTACTCCATACCAAGATATGTTTATCAGATACCTACTCTGATACTTTCAGTACCACACAAATATGTAGCTAAAGTTTTTCAGTCATTTTAGGTCCAAAACACACTGCAGAAATAATCCAGTTTGAGACCACTTTAACTGCCCTGGCTCAGTGCTAGGGAATTCTGGAAACTGTAGTTTTTTGAGATATTTAGCCTTCTCTATCAGACAGCTGGTGTCACAACAGACTACAGCTCCCAGAATATCACAGCATTGAGCCATGGCAGTAAAACTGATGTCAAACTGGGTTATTTCTGCAGAGTGGATGCAACTTTAATTTGGTTTTCAGCTCTATCAGCAGTTGTTCCATTTCATTGGCTTGTTCTATTCCCTTCTGCTGACTTGCCTTTTTTTTTAATGCCTTCCTGAAAATAGAAACACTGAAGAATGATTGTGGAAAAAAGATTTCAATAAATAAATTTGACAGCCATAAAAATGTCATATGTTGTTGCTTATGTTGGTATGTTTGCATAAACAATAACATGGCATTTTGGAAATGGTTTTCAAATATCTCTTTAGAGAATCACAAGGTAACATTTTGTAGAGTCAACTGTAGACATACTTTTTTTTTCTTTTGGAAGGCCCTAAAAGAGGAATTTTTGGATAGAGTGATCACATTATAAGGATTGGCTGAGCTGGTAACACAATCTGCAGAATTATATGCATACCATTATGATATCAGAAACATAATTATCCAGCTTAACTTAATTAGACTAATGCATAGAAAATCTGGCATAGCAGATTGTAGAAAGTAAATTATATATACCAGTTAGAAGATGGAATACGCAGTTAGCAATGGTAAAGTCAAGCTCTATTGGACACCGTCTGTGTGTGAGTGTATGAATACACAGAAAGAGAGACACTTAAGTATATGAGTTCCAACAAAGATGTTGAACTTTGTTGAAGAAAGTAAATCTTACCCCAGAAGGATGACTGTTACGGCCCTTCAATTAAATATATATATATATATACTTATGAAAAAAGCAGTACTGTATTATATGGACAGCAAAGCAACAATCTCTTAATTCAAATTTTATAAAGGGTAATATGGTCATTTGTCATGGTTTGCTGCTTTGATTACAAACTACAAATTTTCTAGGTCAAGTATGTGCAGTAAGCACCATCTGAAAATACTCATTTGCAGGACACTGTAATAGGCATGATGTAATAGTTAACTCCCTTTTCCTTTACTGGATGCCTAAGAACAACAAATTCTGCAGTTTCAAACCCTCCAATACATAAGCGACCCCTTTCCTTTCCTCCCTCTGCTCTCACATTGATCATTCAGAAACTCTCATGCAGAGACCTCTTCGTGGTGTTCATATCTGCTGTCTAGTCAGCTTCAACTTAAAGTGATCCTATAAATGAGAAACCTCCAAGAGCTGTGGTCAGTCAATGCCCTGCTTAGGTTTTGCAAACACAGGGCAGTGGCTTCAACAACAATAATAATATGCTTTTAAACCCACCTCTTTCTATAGCTCAAGATGGGGGAACACAATACCAGTTGGAAGAGCATATAAAATCAATGCATATGAAAAACAATCAATAGATACTTTAGTAGTAGACTATGTAGAGCTGTAATACTTTGCATCTTACCCAGAAACTAACAGGCAGATAATGGAGTGATTTTAACATTGGTATAATGTGATCACTCCTAGATGTACCTAGATGGCTGCCAGGGTTTGAACTAACAAGTTTGCAGACATGGTACAGAAGCAGTCCAATGTACAACTGCAAAGGTCTATTCTTGGATCTTTCCACCTATAGTACAGTAGGCCCTTGTTATCCACTGGGGTTTGGTTCCAGGACCCCCTTGTGGATAACAAAATCCATGGATGCTCAAGTCCCATTAATATAATGGCATAGTAAAATGGTGTCTCTTATATAAAATGGCAAAATCAAGGTGTGCTATTTGGTATTGATACAGATGATCTTTACAGAGTTTATGACAGAAATATCACTGACCATGCTGTACACACTATTTTTTTTGCCCCATCATTACTTCTGAGCCAAGAAGTTTTGTAAAAAATTGAAACACCTGAAGAAGTCCTATAAAATCTGTTTACTAGAGAATGCTGTGCACTGGATATTTCCTGTTCCCTTTCATTATTGTTTCATGATTTAGCTTTGCCTCACATTTCATTCCACCTGCATTTGGGTTTCGCATGGAGAAATCCTAGAGTCAAAGCCACAGGTTTCAGTCCATGCCCTCCCTTCTCCAGCTATGTCCCTCAGAGGCTATCAAGATGCAGAAGCACCTCTATGCAAACTGACATATTGTTGATTCTAACCATGTTTACTCAGAACTAATTCAGTTCAAAGAGAGTTTCCCCCTGGAAATCCTGCACAAGGATTCCTTTTCAATGTGGTATTTTAGATGATGCAGCTTATGGGCTCAGAGGTGTGGTTAACGTATTTTAAAAGAATGAAATAGAAAATGTGGGAGCATGAACTTGAACAAAATCTGAAAATCAAAACTGAAGGGTTAAAAGAATGTATTTGTAAAGCATGGATGACAAATGAAAAAAAGGTTGGATATTTTAGGACAGAGGATGATAATGGTATTTTTTGTGACAGCAGTTCCATGCTGGCTGTGTGATTTCATTAGAATATAAGATGACCCATGCTGGGTCAAACCAAATGCCTATCTAGTCTGGTTGTCTGTGGCCAAACAATTGCCTATGGGAAGCCAGTCAGGAAGACTGAGTGCAACATCATCCTCCATCTTGTGTTCTCCAGAACTTTTATATACAGTCTACCCTTGACATTCACAGGGGTTAGAGTCACAAGACCCCTCCCCCGCGAAAGTCAAAATTCATGAATAAAGTGGGAAGGGGACAGCAGTGCACGTGTGCGCACCTCCATCTTCCTTCCAAAGCCTCAAATAGCTCTAGCAAGCACTCTGAGGTGCTGGAAGGGCAGAGAAGCATGCATTCACAGGTCCC
>NW_024803014.1:19616-20725 GCF_019175285.1 Sceloporus undulatus | reverse complement strand
TATTGTTTCGGGTTACGAATGTTTTTTCGGGTTACGAAAAAACTTTTGGTGCTTTTTTCGGCTTTTTCGCACGGAATCGCGGCTTTTCCCCATTAGCGCCTATGGCAATTCGGCTTACGAAGGCTTTTCGGGTTACGAAAGCGGCCGCGTTACGAATTAATTTCGTAACCCGAGGCACCACTGTACCTTTCTTGGGGAAGGCGATTGAGAGGGCAGTTGCAATCCAGCTTCAATCGGTCTTGGATGATATCGATTTTCTGGACCCATTTCAAACCGGGTTCCGGGCAGGCTATGGAGTTGAGACTGCTATGGTCGCCTTAGTCGATGATCTCCGTCTGGGCATGGACAGGGGAAGCGTGTCCCTGTTAGTGCTCTTAGACATCTCAGCGGCTTTCGATACCATTGACCATGGTATCCTTCTGGAACGCCTGAGGGAGTTAGGAATTGGGGGCACTGCGCTCCAGTGGTTCTGTTCCTACCTCTTGGGCAGATTCCAGATGGTGCAGCTGGGGGACTTTTGATCCGATAAGAGGGAACTTACATCTGGTGTCCCTCAAGGAGCTATCCTGTCCCCCATGCTATTCAACATTTACATGAAACCACTGGGAGAGATCATCTGGAGACACGGGGCGCGGTGTTATCAGTACGCTGATGACACCCAGATATGCTTCTCTGTGACTCCGACTGATACAGTGACTAGGGATGGCATCTCTCCTCTAAATGCCTGCTTGGAGTCGGTAATGGGCTGGATGAGGAAAAACAAACTCAGCCTGAATCCAGAGAAAAGATCTCCATTGGCTGCCTATTCGCTTCCGGGCCCAATACAAGGTGTTAGTAGATACCTATAAAGCCCTAAATGGCTTGGGCCCAGGGTACTTGGAGGACCGCCTCTCCCCATATAATCCGCCCCGCACACTCAGGTCAGCTGGGAAGAATTTGCTGAGGGTCCCAACTGTGTAATATGCGGTGACCTCGCAAAGGGCCTTTTCCATTTCGGCCCCAAAATTATGGAACAACCTTCCCGATGAGCTCCGTTCCACCGCCTCCATTGATCTCTTTAAAAAAGAATCTTAAGACCTTTTTCTTTTGCCAAGCTTTCCCCCCCATGA
>NW_024803014.1:0-19591 GCF_019175285.1 Sceloporus undulatus | reverse complement strand
ACATCATGTCCTTTCCCTATTTTGTAATTTTTGTAATTGATTTTTGTTAAGGTTTTACGGTTCCTCTAACTCAGCCGCTGTGTTTAATTGTTTTTAATATGATAATATTTGTATACATTGGTTTTTTATCGCTATGTATGGCACTGTTGATGTTGGAATTTTATCTGTTACGCCCGCTTTTGATCTTGCGGATAAAGCGTGATAAAAAAAATTCTTATTATTATTATTATTATTATTAGTAGTAATTAAATATGGAATATACAATATTGATATTATTATATATATATATATATAGAGAGATAGATAGATAATATTATTATATAAGATATTATAGATATAGTCAGTCTCGAAGAAAACGGAATTCTCTACCAGCCGGCACAACAGGAAGACACTACCATCCCCCACATCACTGTAGGCACTCTGGTGCTTAAGTCTGGTCCCAGCATTTTCACCTACCTGGGAGCGATTCATCTCCTCAATGCCAAGATTGATAAGATAAAGAGATAGATCACAGACTGGCAAAGGCATATAGCGCATTCGAAGGCTTTACAAAAGCGTTCTGGGAGTAAACAAACACGTTGAGGCGAAGCACAAAATCATGTGGTAATAGAGCCATTGTACTGTCTATGCTGCGCTCTATGGGTCTGAAACTAGGGTCACTTTATCGAACACCTACGACTCCTTGAACGCTTTCATCAGCGCTGGTTTACGCACAATTCTAATATACACTGGACTGACTGTGTACAAAGGTTGGCTGTCCTGTGAGTAAGCAGGGATCAACCAGCATTGAGACCATTGCTATTGAGGACGCAGCTGTCTCGGGGCAGAACACGTTTCTAGGTTATGAAGGACCATCGCCTCCCCAAAATAGTTTAGGCTACGGTGAACTCGCCACGGGTTCAAGGAGCGTAAGAGGGGCAACGCCCAAAGAAGAGATACAAGGACTTCCTATAACACATTCTCCATGGCTTGGCCAGATAGATCACCAACAATGGTTCCTGCCCTGGCCTTGCATCGGGAGCTATGGAGGCGCACTATCCATGGAGCTGCAGCTCTTCTTCGAAGCTCACCGCCGAACGAGCCTTTAAGAGAAACGAAACCTAAAGAACCGCAACCTGGAACATCACCCAAGGAAGACTTTTCTGCTGTGCTTTCTGCTTTTACCATACCTGTTTAATCCCGAATTGGGCTTTTTAGTCAACAACGCCTTGGAACAAAGCGCGGGAATTGAGTCCTTCCTGATAGCTTCGTTCGCGAAGCAAAGACAGATAGAGAGAGATATATTATTGTATGTATATATATATGATTATATTAGATATTAATTATAATATAATATATATATATGCATACAATAATAGAAGATTTATATATATATATACACACAATAATACATTATTACAGTAATATCATTTTATATATTATATATAGATATACACATCAATACATACAATAATATAATATAAAAATATATAAAATATAACCTATTATATGAGATATCACACACACACACACACACACACAGTAGTGACCCTTGTTTATACGCTGGGGTTGGTTCCAAGAGTTCCCCGTGTATAACAAATAGCCGTTGGTATGGCTCAAGTACCATTAATTGATAATGACATAGCAAATGGTTTTGTGTCCCTATAAAAATGGAAAATCAAGTATAATTTATACTTTTTTGGAATGTTTTTTACGTTGGATGCTTGAATCCGTGTACAAAAAATCCGCGTATAAAGGCTGACTGTTTTATATTATGAGATGATATGCTCTCTACATATGACACAGATGAACTTTGTGTTTAGACTTTGGTTTTTTACCCTATCCCGAAGCCTCCTTCAGCCTAAAGATATAAAAATATATGTATAATAAATAAACATAGATAGATAATGTAAAGAATATATATATACAATGTGTAATACTCCAGGAATGATATATTTTTATAATTTGAATTGTTTATTGTTATATTTTATTATTATTTATATGATATGATAGATCCCCACACACACACACCCACATTATTGGTATTTTAATCCCCTGCGCTTCATGACATATCATATATATATAGTATTATTATATATAGGTTTTTTTATTTATGATCCGCTTATTCCAAGGGGGAGGGGATCATAAGTGTGAACAGCAGTTAAACTAATTAGCAGTAAGCTAATTTTGCCCCAACCATCCTGGGTACTCATTTTAAGCTTCCCTCCTCGGAAGGATGCCAGTCCTGAATCGAGCTTGGGCCCTTTTGCTGGTCTTGAAATCGCAACCTTGTGGTTTTTGAGTGAATGGCTGCAGTACAGTGCATTTAACCACTGCGCCACCAGAGCTCCTTCAGGGATATTATATTATGCAATAAAAGGTTTTTATATATAACAACAGCCTGCAAAGGTAGGAAAACAACAGGTGAGTTATGGGAGCCTCTCTTCGCCTTTGGTTTGGGATCCTATATATATGGACCTTTGCATGGGGGGGGCGGGGGGGGCGCGGGGGGCTGTTGTTTCCTTAAACCTCCAAGGGAAAACAAAGAAGAGTGAAAGTTATTAACATATACAGCAATAATGATAATTTAATTATAACATATATGACAGCAATGCAATGTTGTGATGGCTTTGCTTCCTCACCTTCAGCTTCAACTGCCTTCCCCAGCTTGAGTTCCAAGGAAAATTCCCCCAGGACCCATAGAGTTGAATCAAACAGCACCACTTCCCGGTTTTGGAACCGGAAGTGGTCTCTCTGTTCGACCCTATTTCCATGGAGGGAATAAATGACCAAAACAACACAACTTTCCGTTTTGGCCCGCTGACTGAGGTGACCTCCTCCCTCTTTTCTCCTCTTTCCTGGCTCTTTTTACAATATATAAAACGGTCAGGGGGACTTCCGTGAGAGTACTACTTCTACGGAGGCTTTTATGCGGCCTACTTTCGGTCTGCTCTTAACGGACGTCACTTTCCCACTGGCCCAAGCTGAGCGGCCAATTGCGGGGCATTATGGGAAATAGGGAGTCCAAACAGTGCCAAGTTGGTTGTTTAGTGACTTTTGTTGGGTGATGTTCCGCCTTCGATGCAAAAAACTACAATACCCAGGAAATGCAGCTTAAAAAACACACTTTCAATATTGAAATTTAGTATATTAATATCTTTTTGAAATCACAGTTGTCAAGTTTCCGTCCCTCGAAAAGGAGAGAGTCATTATTAACATTTTTATCAATCCGGTTGCGTTCATGCGCCACGCGCAAGATGGACGGACGTTCACACCAGGAAAGACGACCGCGTTTTCTGCCCTGTCTTTATTCCCTCCCACGTCATGATTTTTTTTTAGGAGGCCCTTATGATGGAAACCCGCCATACCCACTTGGTTTTCCCTCAGGGCTGCTAAAGATGGCCCGCTGATTTTTAGGCAGGAGAAAGACAAGTGATATATATGAGAGAACCAGAACCATGGAGGCAAAATGGCTGGCGTCTCCACCTAGTTTCTCTCAAACTGCAATGGGCAGCCATTCAATTATAATAATAATTAATAATCTCTCATGGCATTGGAAGAGAAGTAAAAGACAACCAACTCCGGTGGCCATGGTTTTCTTGCCAGCCCCCTCATCGCCGAAACCACGAACGGAATTGTCCAATTTTGCGCTGGCTTCAACTAGTGCCCAAGCGTGCGTCATCTGGCAGTATTTGCTCGTGGTCGCAGTTTTCCGGGTATTCCTCGTTTATAGAACAGCGCCCCCACAGCAAATGGCCTCGCTACTGGTTCGCAATTGCAGACAACACCACGCAAATATTCTTGTCGTTGCTTGAAAGGAGAGTGAGAGAAGGAACGAAAATCAGATCGGGTTGAAAGACAAAATCCTATGGAATCCTGGGGTTTGTAGTGTTCTGTAAAGGTCTTAGCAGGTGGGTCTCCTATGGCCCTTAGTAGTCCCTTTCTGATCTCTAGGATCCTATTGTATTCCTTGCATGGCAGAAAGGTAAGGTGTTGTAACTCTATGGCCCTTAGTAAGCCCCTGTACTAGCTTTATTATTCTGTGTATTCCTGCATGGGCAGAAGGAGGTTGGACTAATATTGCCTTAGTAAGCCCCTTACATTCTTTATTTTTCTATTTATTCCTGCTGGCAGAAGTGGAGCAATGAGCCTTGGGGGTCCGAGGTCTTACTTTGGCCAAGGTGATCATCCTCCAGAGCAGGCGAAAATAAAACCAAAATATAATACTAGATATATAAGGTTATTAATAATCTGTATAATAAAATATATATTAGTTTAAAATTAAACTTATTTTATATTAACATTATATCTTTATTCTATCTATCTATCTATCTATAACCATATGATCTTAGCTATTAATATATAATTTATATTTGTTTATCTACCCTGGTTATCAAATTAATACTTATTATGATGAATTATTTATTTATGACACCTCCCTTCACCCCTAATTCCTACCAGATTTCATTACCATTCATAATTCCCTGAGACTATAATTATTACTCTTATCATTATATTATATGAATTATGATTACATCATAACACATGCCTAATTAATATTATTATTATTCTAAATTATATAACTCTATACTCTATCTCACATCTGTATCTATCTCTATCTATATATAATATACTATTAATATAATAAAATAAATATGATTATAAATAAAATATAACTATATATTATCTAGCTGATATATTCTCTTTATATCTATCTATCTATGCTAGCCTAGTAATATAATTGAGATTTACTGTGTTTAAAATTTTATGAAGTGATATACTGGTATAACAATATAAATAAAAAACATAATAAAAAATAATAATAAAATAATAATTAATAAAATAATAATATAAAAATTAAAAGTCAAGTGTGTGTGTCTGATTAACACAACTCCTTTGGCAACATATTCAATAAATTTCTTGTATTTTATTGAATAGATTAAACTGGATAGATAGAATAGATTCGGCCTGCATTCCTGTTAACCATTTCATTAATTTAAATTTAAATGCAGCTGGACGCTGTCCCAGGAGGAAAAGGAGCCGGATTTGCCCATCCTGGTGGCAGTCAAGAACGGCTCCGTGTCGACGACGGGGAAAAGAGTTGCCGGGCCCCTTGTTAGATCTCTTGATATCTGTACCTTGGACCTGACCACATCTTAGATAAAAGCGGCGGATTTTCCCTTTCCTTAAGCAACCTTTATTCTCTTCCCAGCAGTGCCATCTTGAAGATGTAAACAAGGCCATCCAAGAAAACAGTCTCGGTCCCTTCGAGTTGATAAAGATTTATGAACTTTTAATTTTCCCACCGCGTTAGTATCTTGATAGGAGTTTTACTGGATTTACAGGCTGACTTGAGCCCGGATTGTGTAGCAGCGCTAAAAAATGAGTGCGATCTATGAGGCTGCATGCAATAGGTTTTCTCAGAGGACAACTTGCCTCTCTAGGACTGTTTAGGAACCTCCAGCGTGACTCTATGACCAACCCCTGGCAGATTGTTGGACCATAGAGTTTGGCCCTGGAGACACAGACTACCTCCTCTAGGCGATTTGCAGGTCCACCAGCATGACTCTATGGACCATGCACCTGGCAGATGTTTGTCATTAGAGTTGCCGACTGGAGGACCCTAGGACTACTTCTGCTAGGCATTCGTTAGTTCCTCCCAGCATGCTTCTCTGGACCAACCATAGTATGACATCGGGAGGAACCTGGGAGATTGGCCTGAGAGAATAGAACGGAGGGGGCCAAAACAACACAACTTGGCTGGTTGGTGGGGCTGGCTGTGACCCAAGCTGACCTTGTCTCTCCTCTTGCTGTGGTCCTCTTCTGGGTCTGGGCTGCTTTTGGGTACCACTTGAGACCCGGTTAGGGGGACTCCGGTGGTGAGAGACTATTCGGTGATAGGAGGCTTTGTTGGTGGGGCCTACCTCCTGGTCTCTCTTGTTTTGGACTTCTATGTCCCAGCAGCCCCAGCCAGGGGCCAATGGCAAGGCCATTATGGGAAATATAGTCCAATACAGGGCCAAAGTTGCTTGGGTTGAGGCCGGGTAGGACCTCGTGGCTTTTGTGAGGTGATTTTTTTAGCCTCTGCAAAAACTACAGATCCAGGAATCCATGCACCAAGGGGAAAAAAACACACTCTTTCAATATTGAATGATAGTATATTAAATGATATTTTTAATCACAGTTGCAATTATACACAGTCCTCGAAAGGAGAGCAGGCATTGTATTAACATTTATTATATCAATCGGTGCGTCATTGTGGCTGCGCACAAGATGGGACGGCGTCGTAGCCGGAAAACGAACTGCGTTTGTGCCCTATCAAAGTGTGTGGTCCTCGGCCCCTCAATCAAAATCGTGTCATCATTAGGTCAACGATGGGGAAACCCGCCAGGGAGCTTCCTATGGAATTCCAGATTTTTTCTCACAGAGATAGAAGGCCGAAGGAAACGAGGATTTTGCGCCAGTACGGACTGTTTTGAAGTCCCTTGCAATTTTGGTCCCAATGGTCTCCAGGCATTTTTTGGACTACACTCCTAGATTCTGGACACTGGCTATTGGCAGCTGAGGCTTCCTGTGATGTTGGTAGTCCGCAAAAACCCAGAGGTTTAAACATTTGTGGCATCTCTGGCCCTAAAGCATCGTGCACACTTTGCATTGAAGGAGGATATGCGGAGGAGAGGAGAGCTGGCGAGGAATGATACGAGAGCAAGGTTTGTTGCATTTTTCGTGCGCCGGATGCGATGCGACAGCGTCACTGCAGCGGAGATCTTCAAGGGGTCATGATGCGGGAACTGCCATGCTCCGGACCAAAGGCACTGCCGAAAGAGGAAGGAAACATCACTATACGTCCTCCTCTAGGAATCTCTAAGTCCTCCAGCGCATCTCTGCTGGAAGCTGGACCATAAGTTTGAGCTGGAGACATAGGGAAACACCTCTCTAAGCATTTGTAGGTTCCTCCAGCGTTGTTTTCTTTGATAAGCTCCTGGCAGCTGATGACCATAGGGTTTGCCCTGGAGGAACCCAAGAAGTACCTTCGCTAGGGTTTTACAGGTCACATCCAGCATGACTCTAGATTTAACTCCGGGCATGAATCTAAATGAAAAAAAAATATAAAAAAATAATTAAAAATTTTTTAGAATGTGACGCATAGAGTTTTCACTGGAGGATTCCTATATAACTCTCTAGGCATCCCTTTACTCTGTGACCAAACCCTGGGAATGATGTTGACCATAGAGTTTGAGCTGGAAGACCCAGAATGCTTTCTCTTAGGCATTTGTAGGTCCTCCAGCATGATAGCTATGGATCAGGTCTGGGAAGATGGCTAACCTAGAGTTGCACTGGAGGACCGTTATAGTACCTTCTCTAGGCATTTTGTAGGTCCTCCAGTGTGGACTTTATGGATGCTGAATAATAGAGTTGCGCTGGAGGGCCTAGAACTACTTGTTTTCTAGCAATTCGTAGGTGCCTCCAGTAGCGACTCTAAGACCAACCCCTTGGCCAGATTTGACCATAGGAGTTGTATCTAGTGATTGGGAGGGGCTCCCGACATCTGAACGGCGTCCGCAGCGGCCTCACCTTATAGTAAACATTCTCGTCCCACCACGCTTCTCATGCGCGTTCCTGGTTTCCTCGCGCTACTGCAGGTCCCTATAGGCTGCAGAGGAAGGGAGAAAGATTGAACAAAGTTTAGCAAAACCGGAATACTGCCCGACTGCAAAGGACAAAGCAACGCTCGCAACGCCGTTCCCAAATGGACGCCTACACCACAAGTGATGGGCGATTGTAACAGCTCCACGTGATTTGGTGAGAAAAAGCCGCCACTGGCTTCCTGGTTCTCCTGGCGGTTGCTTTGATGGCCCGCGCCCTGGCGTGCAAACGAAAGAAAAAAGAATGATTTGGAATGATATGTGCCTGCTCTAGGAATCTCTTGAGGTCTAGGTCTCTGCTTGAGTTGACCATGAGAGTTGCATTTGGAGGGACATAGGATATTGCTAGGGGAAAACACCCTCTAGGCATTGTATGGTCTCTCCGTATGACGCTATGATTAAACTTGACCATAATTGCATTGGAGGGAACCAGAGATTCCTAAGAGAACATACTCCCTAGGCATCTGTGTAGGTCGTCCAGCACAACTCTATGGTCATCCTCTGGAAGACATTGCCATATGAGTTGATATTTTGGGGACAAGCCGCATTAAGGAGGAACTAAAAATTGCATCGCTTTACCAGTTATTACCCGCATGTCAATCATGGTCCCAGGCTGAAAACAAAAGGGAGAGAAGAATGGCGTGGTTTTTACGGATATTGGGACCGGATTAAAATGACCACTTGCCTTCCCCTAACGGACTTTGAAACCAGCTAAATGAACCGCTGCTGTTCCTGGGACTGGACGATAAGAACCACTGCTCTTTGCTGAAAGGACCTGGACTGGTACAATGACCGCTACTCTTCCTCAGACTTGGGACTAAATGAAAAAAACCCGCTTTGCCCTTCCTCCTGAAACGTCCCGGACCAACTGACCGCTGCCCCGACTGGACCTTCAGCTTGTGATTGTCCGAGTTCGTATGATTTGGTGGTCCGAGCGGGGCTTAGCGCTGCGATTCCAAAGCTGAACTCCAACAGAAGCTGGTTTTCCTCCGGGAAGCAGCATTTTGGCTCCTCTCTTTCCGGAATTCAAGGTATTCCTGCAGGTCGGGGAAGGTCAAGGGTCCATCATGGTGGTCATAGTGTCGCCGAGACCCTTACAAGTCCGGGGTATAGTTGGGGAACCTGTTCTGTTTCAAGCTTTGTTCATGCAATCCATGAGGGCCGGGTACCACCCGAAAACCGCCAGAGTGCACTAAAAGGAAAGCGAGAAGGGGGTCAGCTTACCACAAAGACAAAATGGGCCTGCCCAAGACAAAATGGCCACTCCGAGAGGAAAAGGAGAAGAATAAGCTTGACTGCAAGGGACAAAATGGGCCGCCCAAGACAAAATGGCCCTCTGAGGAGGAAGGGAGAAGACGAAGCTTGACCACAAGGGACATAAATGGGCCGCCTGAGATCGCTGAAGCAATACCCTTCGGGATCAATACCTGCCTGGTCCTGCTCTTGGCCGTACCATGTATTCCCAGGTGTCCCCACCAGGTCCGCAAGGTAATCTGCGTCAGTGGAGCTTCGGAAGTGACCTTGCTCCCTGCAAAGGGAAGGACACGGGTTCAAGGAATGCCCCCCTGTGAACCGCCATCTTTTTTTCTTTCCCTCGCTGCGCGCTGAACGCACTTACGTCGGCTTGTTGTAGCGTCCAATGCACTCGGGCTTCACGTTGTGACTGCACGAGAGAGTATCGAAAACTTAATCCTTAATCCCACCTTAATCTCTAGCCAACTTCTTGTGTCAAGTCTAGTCCCAGGAATGGCGCTTACCTGTGCTAGAGTGGCGTTTCCCCTCTAGGATCTCTGATGGCACAACTCTAATGGCCAACTTCTGCTGGAGGCTGACCAATGTGCGCGCTGGATTCTACAAATGCTAGAGAAAGTGTTTCTTCTCTAGGGATCTAGGTCCTCAAGCAACTCTATGAGTTAACATCTGCTAGAATCTAGGTTCTGCCAATGGAACTTTTGTGGAAGGGGACCATTTATAGTTGCGCTGGAGGCCTACAAATCCCCAGAGAAGTCTCTCTAGCAATATAGGTCCTCCAATGGAATTTTGATGGAAGGGGACCATAGAGTTCTGCTGGGGACCTAGAAATCCCCAGAGAGTGTCCTCTCTAGGAATCTAGGGTCCTCCAATGGAACTTTTTGATGGAAGTGGACCATAGAGTTGCTGCTGAAGGAGCTAAAATCCCCAGAGAAGTGTTCTCTCTAGGAATCTCTAGGTCCTTCCAGTGCAACGTTGATGGTAAGTCGACCATAGAGTTTTGCACCGGAGGACATACAAATTGCCTAGAGAATTGTTCTGGTGGACGTTCTGGTGGCCATTACCCATAGAGGTTTTGCGCTGGAGGACCTAAAAATGTCCTAGAAGGATTGTTAACAAAGCCCTTGAAACAATCAAATCCGGAACACCAGAACCGCAAACACTTACATTGGATCTTGTAGGGTGGTTGGTCTCTTTCATTTGAGAGGAGATTTGAATGCGCGTCTTTCGCGGATCGACTTGTTGTGGACGAAAAGGGAGCGGAACCAGCCTGCTTTCGCCATCTTTAGATATATCCCTGCAACACGGAAGGCAGGTTTATTGAAATCCGGTTGCGCAATGGATCGACACGTTTTTTAATTTTGGCGCTGGTTTCGAAAGCCGTGTGGATTCGAACCTTGGTTCCCCGTCTGACCTTTGGCTCTGTCCTGCAAATAGAAAATCTGCAAAGAACCCTTATCCCAGACCTTGGGGTGTCTGAAAGATAAACAGCCCCAATTAAGATAAATGTGGGAAAAAATACAAATCATCAGTGCACGATTGATCGCGGTTATTGATGCAGAAAGCGCACAACATGTCGTTATTGCCGCATTATTCTTTTAAAATTTTAGTTGTTAGTGTTTTTGTAGTTTCTAGTTGTCAGGGTTTTAGTAAATATTATAATAGATATCATTACATTATATTTAACAACACACTAAACACACACACCACACATGACAAACAATTTGTGTGGGTTGTGTGTGTGTGTGTGTGTATTTAATACATATATATTATATATATATTAATAAATAGAACTATGATAATTAATAGAATATATTATATATTATATATTAATTAGATTTTGTGGGTTTTTTCGGGCTATTCTTTATTCTGAATTAGTAATAATATAATACTATATATTAATTATAATTATATAATAGAATATTAATATAATTGATGATAATATTAGATTATAATGATAGATGTAATATATTAAAATAATTTATGAATAGTTATATTATATTATTATATACATAATTATAGTAATTACATATAAGAATATAAAATAATATTTTATTTTATATAACATTATATTTTAGTATAAAATATTAATATGACAATATTATTATAGATAATTATATTAGTATATAATATCTATTGATATACTTAGTATATAACTGTTAATACATAATGTATAGAATATATTGTTATCCTAATATCTATTATATATTAATAATTAATCTTATTTCAATATTATAATATTATTTTATGTTAGTGATAATATATAAAGTATAATATAATATATAATATTATAATAATGTATGATATATATTACATATTATTGTCTAATCTATTATTTATTATATTAATAAGCGATAGATAAAATATATGTATATATTAGATTAAAATTACTTTGGCAAGAATATATCCAGTTTTGACTGTCACTATCGACAGCAAGGGATGCTGGTGATTTGGTAGTTTCCTAGGGATAATGCATAGAAATTGAAATAATTAAATTGAAAAAATTGGAAATTGCAATAAATTGAAAAAAAATTAAAATAGGAATTAAATATAGGGAAAAGCATAGATTTAATTAGGTATTCAATGGTCAAGCGAGGCCTTTGGCCACAAGCACCATCACTCATAGTAACTTCGGGACGAGAGAAACAAACATCCATCCTGGGGGTGGGGGGGGGGAGAAATACAAGCAAAAAATTGGTGATTGGTCCAAAATTTCCATTCATCCCCTTCAGGTGAGAGTCAAAAAAATTTGGACTACAAATCCCATCATCCCTTTTGCGTTAGCGAGTGGGAAATGCCACCTTGCAATTGATCTGTATTTTGGATTTGCAACTCCTAGCATCCCCTCTTACTCCAATGGGACTAACCTTGCTTTCCCTCACGAGGAGTAAATGCCTTTGGTTGCAATAGGTTCCGTCGTACGCATAGGGGTTCTACCCTGACTTTCTCTACAAGGGGAAGTAAATTCTGCCCTTCATTCCAATGGTCTCTCTTAACTTATTGCGTGGGGTCTGAACCTTGTTTTTCTTTACCGAGAGTAAGCCCTTCTCGTTAAAATGGGTTCTACTTTTGCTAGTGTACATGGCGAGTAAATCCTTTATTTACAATGGGTCTACTTACTTATTGCAACGAGTTCGACTCTTACTGCTCGACACGGGAGTAAATCCATTGAATATGCAAAGGGTCTACTCACTTATTGCAATGATTCTACTTCGTTGTCCCTCGACATGGCGATGTAAATACCTGCATATTGCAATCAGTCTACTTACTTGCATTGCAACCTAGTCTCCTCTTACCTGCTCGACACGGGGAGTAAATCTCCTTATTGGCATGGGTCTGACTGTACTCTATTGCAACGAGTTTCTACTCTTATTTGCTCGAACGGGGAGTAAATCCGCTTATTGCAATTGGTGTCTCCTTGCGGTGAGTTGCAAAATCTCCTTGTGCAATTGGTGGGGCGAGGTTTGGCAGGGAATTGCAAAAGGGGGAGACCCATTGTGGGTTTCCTTACCGGGCTCGCGATGGCTGCCAAGGGGTCAGGAAAGGGCCCCGATTGCCGCAGGGCCCCCAATTTTTTGCAAACCTCTGGCCGCCATCTTCGCTTTCCCGAAGGCGAAGGGAGCAAGCAGAGGAGGAGGAAGGGGACCTTGGCTTCCAATGCCACCCTGAACCCATCCCAAAGAGAGGAGGAGAAAATAAAATCAATTTGCAACCGTGCATAACCAATGCAATACAATTGCAACCGTGCAATACTTCAATACAACCATGATTATTTTTAATTATTTTTGTTATACTATATTTTTTGGGTTTATTTGTTATATTTATATTTATTTTTATATTTTAAAATTTTATTATGATGATTTTATTGTTATCGATTTTATATTTTATTTATTTGTATTTTTATTTCTATCTTTTATATTTTTATTTGTTTTATTTGGATATTGTATTTATCTTTATTCTTATTATTTTATATTTTTATGTTTGTGGTTGAAATTTATAGTTTGCATTTTTTATTTTATTTTAAATTTCTTATTTTATATTATATTTTCTTGGGGTTTCTATATTTTATATTTTTTATATGTTTATTTTTGGTTTTTGAAATTGTATTTCCTATATATCTTTTAATTTTATTGTTATTATTATTGTTATATTCTATTTTTGGTTTTATATTATTATTTTGATATTTTATATTGTATATTTTTTTCCTAGTTGATATTTTATTTTATTTTTGGTTTATATTTGATTCGTTATCTTTTTCTCTTTGTCATGTTTATCTTGTATATTTATATTTTCTCTATATTATTGTTTGGTTATATTATTATTTTATTTAATATTCTCTTTTCTTCTTCATTTCCTTTTTATCTTTTTCACTTTCATTTTTTATTTTATTTTATTTTTCGATTCAATTGATTGTTTTTCTTTTCTGTTAATCAACCCGATTGGCCAGTCATCTCCACCCACCTTCTGTGTCTCCGTCCCTTCTTTACTGTCTGTTCCTCCGCAGGCCTGACTGGCACTAGCCTTGAGGGCTGGGAACTCACCCCAATAGCAACTTCAGAGAAGACCCCACTTCAATCTATGAGAGCTTATAAGAATCTATAGAACTGATAGATGCTATTAGTTCTATATAGTTCTGATAGGCTATAGAATCTATTAGAACCACCCTCTTTTGCCCCGCGCAATGGCAGCCGGGATTTCGCATTTTAACCGAATAGTGTTGATAAAATTTATATGTTTTGCACCCTGCTTGGCTCAGATCCTGAGTGAGGCGGAAGGCTCCGCCCTCTTTGGTGGGCTGTGGCCTCCCTCGGCCAATGGGCGCGGCCGCAGGGTTTTCGATGTTATCCAAAGTGTTTAATAAAATGTATAAGTTTTCCACCCTCTATGTCCTGCAATCGTGAGTGAGTGGGTTTCTCCGCCTGTTTTTTATTGTGGCGTGGCTAGCTTGCGTCCTAATGGAAGGCCGGCGTTGGCCATGAGTGGCAGCGTGAGGGCCTTCGGTTGGCCGAGGTTGGTAAGGGCCATCTATTCCTTCCGGGGGGGGCGGGGGGAGCGTATGAACGTGTGGCTCTCACGCTGTTGTTCCCTTTTCCTTCCCTCCGCTCCCGCATGTTCCCTTCCCCCCCTCCCTTGCCGCTGCTCCCCTTTATCGCCGCCCTTTTTTTCCCGCCCGTTTTTTGTGGTTTTAGACCCCAAAAGTTTTAATTTAACTGTTATTAACTCCGTGTTTCTCCCTCACAACACCGGGGACCTCTTCCCATTGGCCGTTCTGCTCCCATGCTCAAAACATAAACGTTGGAAAAAAGCATTAAAAACCATTAAAAACCCATTAAAAACGCACTAGTTTTGCCCTCCCCTGAGGTAAAATGTTCCCGCCCTCTCCCCTCTAGGTTGAACTTTTGGCTCATTATAATAATTATTATTATTGCCATTTTTTCGTTTGACTTATTTTGGAACATTGATTATTATGTATTCTATTCTAACAACTGAGATTAATGTTTATTATTATTATATATTCTAACAAACCTAAGAATAGTATGTGATTATGTATTATAACCAAACCTGAGAGAATCATGTTAATTATGTATCATTTATATTGAACAAACCTAATAATAGTAATATATTGATTATTATTAGTATTCTGAACAAACCTAGAGAATAATATTATTATTAGTCTATTGTAGTGAACTGAAATATATTATTATTATTATTATGTATTATATTATGATATTATTGATTATTTCCTTTTCCTTCTATAAATCTGAGAGAATATGTTATCATTATGTATTGCGATTATTATTATCTTATTCCTCCTAACAAACCCTGAGGATTATTATTATTATATTATATTTCCTGTTCGCTTTCTACAAACCGACACAATATATAATTATTATTATATTATTATTATTATTATGTTATGATTAAATTATATTTTTTAAATGGCTTCTTTTTTTCATAGGACGCACTGGTAGAAGATTTTGAAAAAACGCGGTGGCGCTGTTTATTTGGGAAAAGTTTTTAGTGGAAGTATGCGTAGTTCCATATTGGCTTTTAATTTTGGACTCCATTTTAATTCGGACAACGTCGCGCCTTCCAATCCATGGCGAAGACCAAACGAGGTCAAGACTTCTTCACCTGGTTGGTCTGACGATCTCAATGGTTTCGTTAGACTGTTCCGTTTGTGGGCGCGTTTCCCTGGAGTAGGACGCATTTGGTGGCTCTTCCACTGCGAGGGTTGGCTCGGCATACGGCCTCGCTCATGGCGGGCGCCATTCGCGTCCTGATGAGCTTCACTCTCTGAAGAGAAGCGCCCCAAAACCTTTTCATCTGTCCGGATCATCCAATGGACCGCCGAGATGGAGTTCAGACTGTGTGAGTTAATGTCCTTGGCGGTAAATGGAGGCCTGCAGCTCTCAAATGGCTTCCGTTGCCTTCGTAAAGAAATTCAGCACAACCCAAATCCGAAATGCTTTGGACCAGAATCTGTCTTCCCTGGCTCCTCGCACTCCTGTTTTTTTAACAAGGTTGGCTTGTTTTAAACCATGGTTTAAATCATGGTTTAAACCCAGTTGGGTTTGAACCTGGGGTTCCCAACCTCTGTCCTCCAAGTTTTTGGGATCGCCAGTTCCCAAATCTCTGCCGACAGCCATGAATTTCTGGGAGCTGAAGTCCAAAACGTCAGGAGGAAGTCAAGTTTGGGAGCCATTGGATCTTTTGTGGATTTGATTATTCCCGATTTGGATTAATAGTCCTCGTCAGAATTCTCTAGGTCCTGCCGGGCCTGCAACTCTATTGTTCTTTAACGTGAAACTAAAAGGGGCACTGAAAGACTAAGATTCCTAGAAGAGGACACTCTGCTGAGGCCTTTGTACTTCCTCCGGGCCACACTCTATGGTCAAGTGTTCCCTTTTGTTCTTTCTTTCTTCCTTCATTCCGTTCCTTTCTTCCCTTTTTGATTGCTTCCTTAACTTCTTCCTCTCCCTCGCCTTAATCTTTACCATCTCTTCTTTTTCCTTCCTTCCTTCCTTCTTCTTCCCTCCCTGGCCTCCTTCGTTCCCCCCTTCCTTCCTTCCTTCTTCCTCCTGTTTCACTCCTACCTTCTTTGTCCTTCTTTTCCTTCCTTCCTTTTCTCTTTCTTTTCCTGTCTTCCTAACCTTCCTTCCTTCTTCCCTCCCGTCATTTTCCTTCCTTCTTTCTCCTTCCCTTCCTTCCTTTTTCCTTCTTTCCTTCCTTCTTCCCCTTCTGTTCCTCCTTGCGTTTCTGCTCCTTCCTAGCTTCCTTTCTTCTTCCCTTCCCTTCTTCCCTCCTTCATTTTTCTTTCTTCCTTCCCCGTCCTTTTCTTTCCGTCTTTTCTTCCCCTTCGGTCCTGTCTTGCTTCTGTCCCTTCCCTAGCTTCCTTTCTTCTTTCCCTCCGCCTCCCTCCTTTTCCTTCCTCCTTCCTTCATTCTTCCCTTCTTCTTCCTTCCTTCCCTTCCGTCATTCCTTCCTTCCTTCCTTTCCCGTTTTGCTTCCCTTCCTTCCTTCTTTCCTGTTCTTCAACATTTCATTGTCAACTGCTAACATTGGAACCTCAACCTGAAGTACAGTGGTACTCGGTAGACGAATTACCAGCTACGAGATTTTTCGGATACGATATAATTCCGCAGATTTTGGATTTATATTTGTTTTCGGTTACGAACGTTTTTTTCGTTACGAAAAAACGCCGGCGCTGTTTTAATATGGAGCTGCGGCGGAGCCGCGTCTTTTTGTTTCCATTGCGCCTATGGCAATTCGGGTTACGAAGGTGTTTACGGGTTACGAAATTAGCCGCGGAACGAGATTAATTTCGTACCCGATGGGAGCACTGTATATGGAATATTCTGGGTAATGTTTGAATATATAGAGGGGGACCAGGGTTCGTAAGCCGCGTTTTGCTCAGCGAAGGAAGCTGCTGCAGGAACCGCAATAAAAGACGGTGGCAATATTTTTTTTTGCAAACCGTTTCCTGCCGTGCGAAAAAGGAAAGAGAAGAGAAGCCGTTTCCCTGAGCGCAGCTTGGAAAACATTTGGAGGTAATCCTCGGAGGCTCCTTACATAATTAGCCCTTGCATCATAGTGCAGTCTCCTGCAGACGCAATGGGTTTGGACTCCTGGAGAAGTGAGGAAGGACCTCCGCCGCGTTCTTGTTGTAGTACTTTAAATGAGCGAGCCTGGACTTGTTGGAAACACATGCTTGAATGTGTTTGGGGATTTTGAAAGGAACCTAGGATTTCGCCTGCTGGAATACATTGAACACGAGAGTTCATAAGTACTACGAAGGGCCCTATAGTCCAACACTCCTTCTGGCCATTGCAGGAATACATAGGATCCTATGAGTCCCGGAAAAAAAAGGGACTACTAAGGGCCATAGTATCCACCGTCCTTCTGCCATGCAGTAATACAGATAGGACACTAGATGTCAGATAGGGAACTGACTAAGGCCATGAGAGTCAACCTCCTTCTGCCATGCAGGATAGACAATAGGATCCTGAGAGTCCGGAAGGAGACTGATCTTAAGGGTGGCCCATTTTAGAGTCCAACCCTCTTCTCTTGTCATGGTCAGGATTACATAGGATCCCAAGTCTGAAGGGGAGCTAATAAGGGCCCTATAGTCTCAACGGCTTCCTTCTGCCATGCAGGAATACATTTAGGATCCCGAGAGTCGTGAAGGGACTCTAAGGGCTGGATATAGTCGCCAACCCTCCTTCGGCCATGCAGGAATACATAGGCCCCTAAGTCGGAAGGGTACTACTAAGGACCGTATGTCCAACCCTTGCCTTCTGCCATGCAGGATACATGGATCCGTAGGAGTCGTGAATGGTGCTACTAAGGGCATATATGTCCATACCTACTTCTGCCATGGCAGAATACAGGATATCCTAATGGTCCGTCCATCCGACTTGCTGCGAGTAAAGTGAAAGGGAAGGACCGCTTGACCTGGTTTGCCGGACGCTGGGCCTCCGCGAACGCTGGTTTCTTCGGGATCCAATACATATCAAGGACACGATGGCCTTGCTCAAGATGGACAAGAAGGTAAGGAATGGCGTTTTTGTCTAGCAAGCAGATAGGAACTTGTATCGACGACTGAAATTGGAGCCTTCCTTGATTGTTTTGGGAACAAGAGTGGGCATCTGGGGCAATCTTATGATTCCCTCCGCTTGAAAAACCCTCCATTTCTTGGCAGCAGGAACCCTAGAGAATCAGCGTCGAAGGGCAGCGCTGCGCCGTTTGTCACGGTCAAGCGCCAGTCTGGTTTCTTTGGCAGTCCTGGACCACGCGGACGTCCCCGAAGGAGAACCGGTCACGTTTCACTTCCTGGCCACAGTTTTACCCAAGAACGCGGAAGAAGAGTTGGTCCAAGAGATTACCAACAGCGTGTTCTTCCGTCAGGTAACATACTATAGGTTACATACTTCACAAAGACTACTACTGGTACATACACAGTACATATTTTGGTTAATTTTATGTTTTTTGGTTATACACTTGTCCCTCTATATCGCGTAGGGTTAGGGGCATGAGACCCCCATGATACAAAATCCCCTAGGATAGCACCTCTCTAGGAATCTCTAGGTCCTTAGACCCTTAGGAGTCCACCTTCCGTTCTAGGATCCTATGTATTCCTCGTGGGCAAGAAGAGCCGTGGACTCTATGGCCCTTAGTGGTCCCGTCGACTCTAGGTCACCTATGTAGGTCCTGCATGCAGAAGAGGGTTGTACTAGATGGGCCCGTAGTATTCCCTTCTGACTCTAGGGTCCCCTATGTATTCCTCCGTGCAGAAGGAGCCTTGGACTCTATGGCCCTTAGTGGTCCTGATGTCTAGGATCCTATGTATTCTTGCATGGCAGAAGAGGTTGGACTACATGGCCCTTAGTAGTCGCCTTCTGACTCTAGGAGCCGATGTATTCCTGCATGCGAAGGAGGGTTGGACTAGAGACCTTAGTAGTCCCTTCCGCTTTGGTCAGGGATTGTTGGGAATTGCTGTCTGGAAGCATCTGGAAGTCAATCTGGAAAGCTGTCCTACTTAAGCCTCGTGGCATTAATTACTGTAATTTAAAATTAATTAAAAGCAGGCAGCGGCTGTCGAGCGACGGCGACCATCTGCTGAGGCTGCCATTGTTAGCGGTTTTACATATTTCGCTGGTTGTTTGGTTTCCGCTTTCTTATTTTCCAGGTCAAGAAGCAGATCCTGGATGAGAAATCATGTCCTCTAAAAACAAAGCCGTCCGGCCTCCTCGCTTCCTACGCGTGGCAGCCAAGGTAAGGACAGAGCTAGGATGTCCTAGTCCCTCCATTGCAACTCTATGTCAACGTCCAACAGACGCTGACCGGAGTTGGTGCCGGAGGAGCCTACAAGGCTAGTAAAGCAGTGGAGGACGGGCTTTCCCATCAATGGACCTACCTCTTGGGCAGATTCCAGATGGTGCAGCTGGGGGACTTTTGATCCAATAAGATGGAACTTACATCTGGTGTCCCTCAAGGAGCTATCCTGTCCCCCATGCTATTCAACATTTACATGAAACCGCTGGGAGAGATCATCCGGGGACACAGGGCGCGGTGTTATCAGTACGCTGATGACACCCAGATATGTTTCTCTGTGTCTCTGACTGATGCAGTGACCGGGGATGGCATCTCTCTTCTCGATGCCTGTCTGGAGTCGGTAATGGGCTGGATGAGGGAAAACAGACTCAGTTTGAACC
>NW_024803013.1:19993-20856 GCF_019175285.1 Sceloporus undulatus | reverse complement strand
CAGCTGCACAATATCCGGCAACTTCAACAGTTACCTGCTCCTAATAATGCAAATATTTGCAAGCTCTCCTCTCCAACTTCACCATCTCTTGATCACACCAATCCACACCGATTCGCATGTGAGCTGTATACTGTATTGGCTGTGAGTCATCTCCTGGAGCCAAACAGCATGAAGTGACCTCTGCAGTTGGTTTGCATCATGCCTTGGGCTCTGACTCTGTACTCTATGGCAGTCTCACAGGATATGATGCCAACTGTCAATCAAAGTATTTTTGCACATTTTAATGGAATATTTTTTCAACAGTGCTTTGACTATCTGCTTCCACTGATTCCCTCAAGGCAGTCCCCATCCAGTCTCTTCTTTGCTAGCTGCTATGAGTAAGGATACAATCGTTCCATGGATTTAGGGTATCTGGAACAGGATCATGCTCGGGTCACTCACACCAACTTTATTAATTTACTGTCAAATAGGGAAGGGTGAATGGGGGCTAAATCTGGGGGTAACACCCTCCTCTCTTAACTCTGATTTTCACTTATCTGTCATTGTCCTTTTTTACAGAAAAACTTGTGAGTCAAGAGAGAGTCCACACAGGAGAGAAGCCATACAAATGCCAGCATTGTGGTAAATGTTTTTCTCAGAAGGCACACCTAGTGACACACCAGAGAATACACACAGGAGAGAAACCATTCAAATGCCAGCATTGTGGGAAAGGTTTTTCCCAGAAGTCAGTCCTAGTCATGCATTGGAAAGTCCACACAAGAGAGAAGCCATTCAAATGCCAGCATTGTGGCAAATGTTATTCTCGGAGGTCACACCTAGTGACACATCAGAGAGTCCACACAGGAGAGAAGCCATTCAAATGC
>NW_024803013.1:0-19968 GCF_019175285.1 Sceloporus undulatus | reverse complement strand
ATTGGTGGTAAAATGGTTTTTTCTTGGAAGTCAATTCTAAGGAGAAACAAACATCAGAAGTCCACACAGAGAAGAAGCATACAAAATGCCAGCCATTGTGAAAATGTTTTTCTCAGATGTCACACACTTTGGTGGAACATCACAGGATCCCACAGGAGAGAAACCAATTCAAATGCCAGCATTGTGGGGAAGGTTTTTCCCAGAAGTCAGTCCTAGCATGCATTGGAGAGAGTCCACCAAGAGAGAAGCCATACAATGCCAGCATTGTGGCAATGTGTATTCTCGAGGGTCACACCTAGTGACACATCAGAGAGTCACACACAGGGAGAGAAGCCATTCAAAGGCCAGCATTGTGGAAAATGGTTTCTTGGAAGTCATTCTAGTGACACATCAGAGTCCACACCACCAGGAGAGAAGCCAACAAATGCCAGCATTGTGGAAAATGTTTTTCTTGGAAGTCAATTCTAGTGAACACTCAGGAGTCCACACAGGAGAGAAGCCATACAATGCCAGCATTGTGGGAAATGGTTTCTTTGAAGAGGGAGACTAGTGAGACATCAGAGGAGTCCACACAGGAGAGAATCCATATAAATGCCAGCATTGTGGGAAATGTTTTCTCCGGAGGTCAGTCTTAGTGGGAAACATCAGAGAGTCCACACAGGAGAGAAGCCAAAAAGATAAAGCATGAACTATATTATTTTATAAAGAAGGAATACAGAAAATATATATTTCAGAAAAAAGTTTTTTTTCGTTGATTTTTCAATTCAAATCAATAGGAAAACAATCTAAATTAGGATGAATTAAATCTCCTCCTCTCTTAAAGAGTGAAACAAGAAACAAGAAAAATGGGGATGGTTTTTGTTCATCTAGCTCTATTTTTCTTTGCTGAGAGATATAACAGATAGGAAACTAGAAGAAATGAAAATTAAGAAGTTTAGACAACCATCTAGGAAGTATAACATAGTTGAGAGGTACAGAAACAACTTAGCTTTTCCTTTTATATATTTCTCTGTATATTGTGTAAATAATGTGTAAGTGTGTACTAATGTTTTGTCTGGTATGTCTTTTTAATGAATGTTCAATAATTTTTTAAAAAGAAAATATAGTTTCCCATGCAGCAGTGGAAAAGGCCCTTAGGATTTTGTTTGTAATGTTTTGTCCATAGTCCGTTATGTTTTAAAGTTATATTTTGTTAAGTTTACGTTTAATTGCGATTAGTATAGATCATTGCTTGTGGGTTTAACTTGGACAAGGATTATGGGTGTGGATAGGGTTAGCTAGATGGGGCTGGGAGTTTTGTTGCAGCTGTCTAGAATAGTTCTGGGCCTGCTAGCTTTTGCTATGTCAGGGGAATGTTTGGCTGAAGAAAGTTGGAGGGCCAGCATTAAGAGAAAGGGCTGTTTGTGGGAATGGCAAAGGGGGGGCCTTGTTTCATGTGGGCAGAGACTGTGGGAATTGGAGGTGGGGGCTAGTTTGGAAGAGGGTGGAGTTTTAGGTTTGGGGGTTGTAATGTATCCATGGATTGGGGAGGGCAGTACTGGCTTAAACAACCGAATTTCTGACTATGTGCTCTTAAGAAAGTTCTGTTGTTGTTTCAACGCACTGGACTCATTGATGCACAGAAATTCTGCATTTGCACAAAAACAGCACCCTTTCTCTCTCCTGAGCTCCATTCCCAGCCATAAGAACAGGGGCAAACACACACATAGTTAATACAGACAGACAGACATCAGAGCTAGATGTACAAAGCAGAGCCTCCCAGCCTTTCCCTCCTGAGTCCAGCTCTGCAGCTGAGTTCCATTCCGGAACAAACAAAAAACAAACAGCTTCATTCATATACCGCTTCATACTGAACTAACAGTGTCTAAGCGGTTCCAATTTTAAGCATAATGGCCCCCCCAAAATCTGGGGTACTCATTTAGCGACCTCAGAAGGATGCAAGCCTGAGTCAAGCTTGAACCCGTTCACCATTTATTGAACTCACAACCGGATGTATTTTTGCAGTACAGGGATTTAAAACACCCGTCACCAGGGCTCCTTCCCTTCTTCCAAAGGCTGACAGTGGAGTAAGGGGCAGCACATGGTCCTTGCTGTCCCGCGCATGCACAGGAGGGGCCTGTGGTGGCCAAATGTGCATGCACAGTCTCAGCCCCTGAACCTGCCGCCTCACAGCGCTGCTCTGAAGGAGGAGAGTGGGGGAGGCCCCTCGTTCGTTCGAAGATTTGGCTGCAGGGTCTTCTGGAGGGGGGAGTTGGGGGGGGTTGTAAGAAGGAAGGAACCCTGATCTCCTCACCCCACAAGAAAGGCAGGGGCTCTTCCTCCCTCCCTTCCCTGCCCCTCCTGGGGGATTCATTGGGGCCCAGGTATTAGGGGGTTATTATGAGAAAAGGCCAGGGGGGGATCTTTGCAGAGAGGCATAGCCTTGGGGTCCAGGGACATCAATAGCATTGGAAAACAACATTATTTGGGGGGGTGGAGTTTGCGCTGGGGGAATGGGGCCTGTCTAGGGGAGAGAAGAGACCCAAATCTAGGCCAAAGCCAGTGGAGGGAGATGGAGGGACCCCAACAGCCCCATCCTGGGAGACGACCCTTCCCTGTTAAAGGAGAAGAAGGAAGGAATGGAGTGAAAGTTCCAGGAAAGAAAACATAAAGGGAGTGGCTGAATCGGGGGGGGGGGGCAGTGGGACCTGACTCAAGCACCTTCCCCCCAGAACCATTATAGAGCCTTCCACAGCTGACTTTGAGATTAAATTACTATTTCACAGCAGAACATCTCCAAAGAGCTGGTGGGACACTGGCATATGCAGAGGCAAAGGTGAGGTTGAATAAGATCAATGCTGGGTGAATTTGAACCTGTGAATCAGCGAGACACGGACAAGCTGCCTTGAAAGTATGAAGAAGACAACTCGCCCTCTTGATCCTTGCCCTCATAGCTGGTCGCCAAGGAGAGATGCACTTAGGGAGATATGCTTCTCTAGGGAGGCCTATTGTCCATCTGCTTAAAAAGAAGTGGTGGTAAGCCATTTATGGAAAAAGCCTCCCTAGATCCCTTGAACATTACAGACTGGTCCCCCATCTTCCATACTAAGCAAGTGATTGAGAGGGCAGTTGCTCTTCAACTCCAAGCGGTCTTGATGAAAAAGTAAGGACAATTCAAATTGGCTTCAGGATGGATACAGAGTCAAAAACTGTTATGGTCCGCCTTAGTAGATGATCTCCACTTGAATTCAACAGGGAAAGTGTGACCCGGCGGGTGCTTTTAGATCTCTCCGCGACTTTGGATACCATGAGACAATGGCATCCAGAAGGGTCCGGGAAATTGAGGGTAGGGAGCAATGCGTTGCGGGTGGTTCTACAGTCCATCTCTCAAGCAGATTCCAGATGGAGATGCTTAGGGACAGTTGTTCCCAGGGCCGGCTCAGGTATTTGCCACCCTAGGCGAGAAATATTTTGCACCCCTGTCACCCCTCCATAATTATTTCATTCTTGATTCCTGTTTCATTTGTTAAAGCTAAACATGACAAAACTTAGTTCCAATCTCTACCCACAGTATTGAGAATTAGTCAAAAAAGCCAATTAGGTTTGACGGTTATGACTGCTGTGATATTTGGAATGCGACAATGCAAACATCTTCCTTTTGCAAGCTGGAAGCATTAGTCATTCTAATGATGTGGAAAAATTGGGTCCCATCCCATGAATTTATGGGGTAGTAGTGGTCCCATGTATGACCCTAAAAACTAAACATCGTCAACCCAAGGGGCAGAAAAAGGTGTCACAAAGAAAGAAAATCCCGTAGGGTCTCGCCGGTTGAGAGGACCAGGGCTGCAGTTTGACGCCACTTAGCTGCCTTTGGCTCCCCATGGTTGTACTAATCGCAAAGGGGACAAGGCAACTACTACAAAATGTAGGGCTTTCAAGTAAATGGAGGACATGGCCACTAAAAGCTGAAACCCCTCATGTAAATATAAATTCATGCTTTTAGTGATGCTCAAAAGGGAGGACATTTTTGAATTCCTCCTGGACAGAAGACTGAAATGTAAGGTATACCCCAGAAAAGAAGACATCGGTCATCCTGCGGTTCCATGCTATGGAGCCACTGCTCTCGAGAAGGCGAATTCTCCTCCAAAAATTTAAATCCCAGGATCCAAGCAGGGTACCAGAGCAGTTAAAGTGGTGTCAAATGCATTACTTCGGCATTAGATGCAGCCTAGGAAAAAAGGAGGGGACAGGCTCCAGTTGAGAAAGAAACGAACTAGTAAGGCACAGCCACCAAGAGTGGCAACCACACTCTCTCAGCCTCAAAGAAGGCCATGGCAAAGCTTCTCTGAACTCATAGTGCCAAGAAAAACCCCAGGGCAGGCAGACCTCCTCCTCGTCAGGACATGTCCTCCATTGCAACCTTCGGTCAGGAGGTATCTAAAAGCATCCTCCATTTTGAGCATGACAAGAAGCATGCATTAACATTTCTAGGAGTGTTTGGAGCTTTCTTGAGTCCTGTCCCTCCTTTTTCGGAAGTCTTCCATTTGTGGTGCCTTCCTTGCGGTGAAGACATCTGGGAAAAGACCAAGCTTTTAAAGTGGATGTTGGAGCCAGTGGTGGACTAGTTGTTGAGCAATTGGACTATGACTCTATGAACCTCGGGTTCAAACCCAGCCAGCCATGAAATCCATTGGGTGGGGCATCACACTCTCTCAGCCTCAGAGGAAGGCCATGGCGAAACCTCCTCTGAACAAGCTTGCCAGAAAACCCCATGAGCGGGGGCGAGGAGAGAGAAGGACTGAAGGCACACAACCACAACAAGGGAAGGGAAGAGCAAAGGGGGGTGGATAGGGAAGATAGGGGCCAAATGTGGGAAGGAGAGGAGTTATGGGCGGGGGAGAAAAGAATGGGACCATGGAAAACCACTGGGTGACCTAGGGGGAGTCACACCTCGCAGCCTCAGGAAGCTATGGCAAGCCTTCCCTGAACAAGTCTCTATCTTGGCAAGAAAGAGAAGGAGTCTCGCCTCCAACCCACGAGAGAGAACTTGTGAATGCTGAAAGACAGAGAGTTCACTGGGCCTTTTGGGGCGTAGAGACCAGCACCTTAGCCAGAATGAGGGTGAAGATGCATCTGCACAGCGCACCCGTGACCTTCCCCACATGCCGGTGTGACGCTGCACACTGCGCCACATCGCAGGTGATGACCGGCGTTCCTCTGGTGCTACAATCTGGATGATGATGTGCCAAAGCAGTGCAAGAAAGCCAACACCGTTGGTGGATATGGCACTTTGCCGCAGCGCCAGAAAAGGAGCTCCGTTTTGCCCCACAAAAAGGCCACGGCCGTAGCCTTATCATAGTGCAAAAGGAGCTGCAAAAGCAGTGTGTTTCCATGGCCTTGACGCTGGCGCTAAAAGGGGCGGCCTGTACATCCCCTAATTTCTAAAAAATGGGGCTAAGATGGAGTCCTAGGGTGGCCCCAGCCTTCAGCACTCCCAAAGATGTCAGAGGAGGAGGGCTGGTAGGACCATGTGTCGAGTGATTTTAAGGGTCTATTTTTGATTTTTTTCTTCAATAAGCAACATAAAATCAATAATGTATAGATAGACAGCAATAAGAACAACAACAACTACCCAGTAACAACAACCATAGCAAACTGCAATATTATATGTCTATATGTAATGTTTCCCATGCCTTGCCCGCAAGCGAGAGAGTGTGAAGTGCCTCAGTCACCCAGTGAGTGTTCTATGTTGCAGCTGGGATTCAAACACTTATCTCAGAGTCGTAGTTCCACTATGATCAAACCACTAGGCCACACTGCCTCCATACATGGACAATCGTTTCACGGGCCATTGTATGTCCATGGATTGGGCCCAGCTTTCTCATTCCATGAGGGTCATTTTGCAAGCCCCCTTCTCCTGCCTCCATTTCCAGGGCCAGCTCCTTCTGCATACCCTCACACTCTCCCAGTTTTGGCAGGGACCCTCCCTGGTTCATCCTCTGCCCTCCCACCTTTTCAGCTCGCTCTGCAACAAGGCCAACAGTTTCCTCCCCTCCTGCATGCGCCATTTCCCCTTCCTGGAGTCACTGCCATTGCTGCAAACTGAGTCCAAAGGGCAAAAGGAGTCTGCCCTCCATGAAGACAGACGAAGGAGAAAGGAGAAGAGGGGCCCTTCCCAGAGGCTCAGGCAAAAGCAAACGCCTGCAGCCTCTCCTAGTTTGCCTCTCCTTCCTCAGAAAGAACCTTGCAAACTGATCATATTCTGAGGTTATTGGTCCCAGCCTCCCTTTGATTCTCTGGATCTCTCTCCAAATCTCATGGCCCCACAGAGACTCCCAAGAGAGGAGAGGCAGGCCTGGCCAGCCGGAGAAGAAGGGCAAGGAGGAGGGAGGGCTTCCTTGCTTCAGCCCCCAAAGCTGCCTCCCGACAGAAACCCCTCCAGACCCCCATCCTTGGCTCCAAAATGGGAGCCCTTCCCCTCAGCCATCCTTCTCACAGAGGAACCAAATTTGGGGGTCCCCCATTGCCAGCTCGAGGCCCCCAACCTTCCCTTCTCTGCCAAGGAAACTTGCTCTCCTAAGCAGCCAACGGCCAAAGCCACAGTCTTCTAGAACCCTTATCAGGCTCTAACAATGACCAAGCTTTTTCCCAGAATTCCACCGCTCTCCCCCTCCTCCCAGCAGAGGAGACTGGAGATGGAGCATGGCTGCAAACCCAGGAAAAGAGAGTTATTGTCTTAACTTGTAATTCCAGTTTGTGTCCTTTATGAGGAGAGAAGGGGATATAATCATCATCCATCATATCATCACAACTCATCAATTATGGTAATTCTTGTTCCCAAACACAAAACCTTGTGAAAAGACTATGTGTATCACACGGTGTTTGCAGCTCTTCGCGCAGCTCAGATTTGAAGTCACTGCAGGTCCAACGATGCGAATCAGGTGATAACGTTTTGTGTTTCACACGCAATCCTTTCTATGGGGGCTCCTCCGAGGGGCTTCGACAGTGATCCAAGTGACCCATCATTTTGGCGAAATCAGTGACAAGCGAATGCACAGAAATCGTTTCCAAGCTCACTCCGATATCCCAAATTGGTCTGCGGTGGAATGTAGCTTTCGCTTTCTGCTCTGTTTCACCACTGCAAACCCCTGGTTGCAAATTTCCCATATGCAGTGCGGCAATTCCCCCCCCCCCTTTCCTTCCGGTGGTCCTTTCTCGCTTTCCAGGGCATCCAGGGGGGGGATTGTTTGTTTGCTCCTTGTTGCGGGGGATAAGGCTGAAACCTTCGTGTGGGCGAATAGGGCAAGCCAATGGAGGAGAGGAAGTGTCCAGTGAAGGTTAGGAAGGCCACGCGCCCCCTCAGGAATGGGGAGCCAATGGGAAAATCACACTAGTCCCCAATAGACTTGTGGTTTTTACAAAAAGAACATTCCTAATACAATGCAGCGCTCTTGGGGCTTCCACCAACATCATTCTGGAGCGCCATCTAGTGGCCACTGTTGGCAATTCACTAATAGCAGTTAGCCAAATTAACAGTACAGCTAGACAAGGAAACTGACAATTGGTCGAACAAAGCGTTAAATGATTTAGAACTGATATATTTTTTTGTTCCTTTTTCAAATTTGTCTAAATGTGTATCTCATCATAGAGGAAATATTTTGTATAAATTTTCTAATATTGTATTAATATAAGGAATATTGATAATGTTATTTTTGAGGTATGTGAAATTTTTTTAATACTAATGACTGTAAAAGTTTTTTTTTTTTTTAAAAAAATAAATATTGGCAGCCCATTACCAAACTTCTTTCTTTTCGGGGAGGAGACAGCTGTCAAAGGCAGGTCGTTCTGTTCAAATAGTCCATTGTCCAGTCAGTTCCTCTTTATTGCGACTCAGGAGAAAAAGCACCTTCCTGGTCATAGTTCGACACACCTGAACTCTCCCGATCAGCTTCCAAATTCCTCAGCCTGTCGCTCTCAGTTGCCAAATCCCTTCCTTCACATCAATGCTCTGCACGGAACCATCTTGTTTAGTTCTTAGCTTGTTAAAACACCATTCCTTGGTGCTTTGGTTCTTCAGCTCTGGGTTTAAGTCAGACTCACACATTGTCTTACATCTTAACTTGGACACCACCACTTCATACGGTCCTTTAATTCCTTTGTCTTCCTCCATTCGATAAACATCACCTGGGGTTCTTTTGCTGGGCGCTATCAGCGCCCCCCACTACCAGGTCCCAGGCTGTCCTCTCTGCCCCCCGAAGGCCTGCCTTTGCCCCAGTCTGGGGGTCGAAACCCAAATCCTCCAGTGGTGGCCTGGATGTGTGAGCTTCAGGAGGTTTCCCAGTCTGGGCTTGGCCAAGTCCTCTGAAGAAGGCACCGGCTCCTCCCCACCAGACTCTCCAGAACACAGGTTCCCCAAAACTCTTCTTGTTCCTGGTCTCCATTGGGGTAAAACTGTGCAGACTATTGCAAACGGTAGATCTGGAGTCAGTCCTGTGCTCAAAAAATAAAACCAATTGAAAACAAAATAAAGCTTTATTGATGGACTCAGGCAGAAACATCCATTAACACCTTTTTTGCAAAGTCTGAAGTCCAAAGGAACTTGCTCAAACCCTCCCAAGCCAGCCCCAATTCCCAAGGCTAAGCCAAACAAGCAGATTGCATAGATACCAAGGTTGTGTTACTTCCCCTTCCCTTCTCCAGACAGCCTCACCTTGAAGAAGCGGTGTTCCCAAGCCAGCTCACTCCTCCTTGAAACCATCTCCAGCTGCAACCCCAGCCCCTCTCCAAACGCCCTCCTTCATCTAAAGCCACTCCATCCTGTCCTTCTAACATTTCCCCCTACATGCTGTCTAAACAACCGCTACACTACCTACTATGAAACTACAACTATGGCCTGTTACAGACGGCCAAAATAAGCGCTTCGTCTCTTGGAGTCATACAATAAATGATGCATGCATCCTAAGAATCCGGAAGCTGCACCAAGCTGCACTCCGGGGCTTAGGATGGAGTGTGGCTTTGGCGTGACCTTCGGACTCTTAGGACCCTGCATCATTGTAAATAGCAATGCCTTCAAAGAGGCCTATAACTCCTACTTTAACTCTAATAATCAAAACCCAATATTTTTACTCTTTATGACAGACCTTAGACAACACTGTTTTCTGACACGCAATGGGCCAGTCCCAATCCTTCAGGTGACAGCACAGATCTGAAGTCAAATTCTCCCATCTCAACGGTCAAGGCAGGACAGATCAGACAGGAGTGTGCAATGGGCAGTCTCACTCTTCAGGCAGGGAGCATCAGCGTGAAGTCATAATGAGCCTGAGTTCAATTGGGCCCAGTCTGAATCCTTCAGGTAAAGAGCACCATACCTGAAGTCACAATAGTACCATTCCCACTCTTCATCCAGGGCATCAGACGGAAGCTCGCAATGGGGTCTCAATGATTCAGGCAAGAAGCATAATCCCCAGTTGCAATGGTCACGTCTCAAACTTCAGGTAAGCAGCATTAGCCTAAATTCACATATGGTCCCATCTCATTGGTGCAGGCAAGGAGCATCAGCCTGAAGTCACAATAGGTCATGAATCCCTTTATCAGGCATTTATCTTAGAGATTCATGCCATAAGTTCATAGGTTTAGGTTAGAATAGAGTTAAGTAGATAGGATTATGGTTGTTTAACAATATATGTTTTAATTGGGCTTTAATAAAGATGCTAGAAAGAGGTAGGAGATCATGCCTAAAAATGTGCTTCTTTGCTAGGATTGGAATGTGTGGGAATCACCCTTCTAACAGGAGGCGTGAGTTATAAAGACTGGTCTCTGTAAAAGGAGGAGGAACATAGAGAGTTTTGGTATTGTTGTTTTTATAGGTTGTTATGGGTTTAATGCTTATATTTCATAGGGTATCAATGAGTATGGGAGAGGGATGGGTTTATATTATAAAGATAGCTAAGCCCTAAGTTTAGGAAAGTTGTTGTTGGCTGATGAGGTGATCCAAGGGCCAGAGGTGCAGTGGGTTGAGAAAGAGGCACATGAAAGCTTCATTGCTTTTTAGAAAATCGCAGAAATCCCAGATGGGAGGACACTGCATGGGAAAGAGCTAATCCAATTAGTTAGCTTTATTGGTTAATGGGGTGGAATTCATTAGTATGATTATAACAGTTATAGTGTATACTTTCTTCATTCCTGACAAAAAGTAACTTCTATGCATGTAGTATCTGCTTCATAAAAGCTGTTCCTTTTTCAAAGTACTGCCTTTTGTGTTGCAAGGAGGGGCTGCAATTAGGATCCTGACCAATTATCACTCCTCCCCTTCATTCTCCCTGTTCCCAAAGGGCTGGGAGAGCATACCCAAACGAGCCACAGAACCTTTTTCTTGCTCTTGTGTAATGCCAGAAGTCAGTTAAAAATACAACCCAGATGAGTCCAGGATCTCTTCTGCTGGATGAAGAGGCTGACCTGTATTGTTTCACGGAGACCTGGCGGGTGAGATAGCTCTGCCACCTGGGATCAGCCTTACCAGCCAGGATCCCATCAGTGAACAGGTAAGGGACGTGCTTTGGTCCATAAAGACAATCTTGCCTTGGCCAGGAACCATATCCATAAGATGGAACCAAGCCAAGATCGAATGTATTGCCTCAGCTTAAAGACTAGGGAAACTCTGGATTGTGTGTGATTTAATGTCCACCCGTTGCTTAACATAAATACTCTCTGGAAAGATACATCAGAATTAAAACAAACCAGGGAAAAAGTGACATTCCTGGAGAAAGAATCATAAAAAATGGGAAAAGAGATAGAGAGATTAACAAAAGAACATACTGAAGATACAGCAGAAAGAATAAATTAGAGCAAAGATTTAGGAAGGGAGTCTTAGAAAAGAGGTCTCCGACACAGAAGGACGAAGATCTATATAAAAGGATAATACCAGCCTTGGCTGAATTTATGGACCTGATAATGAAAAACCTTTTCTCCTTGAGGTGGAACAGATGTTTAGAGTAAGCTCCTGGTGCTCAAAACAGGAGGACTGCCCAGAGATATAGTGATTATTTTGTTATTTGTTAGGACCCAAAAGGAAGGAGCAATTCTAACAACAAAACGTTTCATACAGATTCGAATGAAGAAAATAGAATGTTATGTTTTGTTTAAAGATATCTCTGGGAAACGTTAAGGAAGAGGAAGGAATATGGATCACTGAATAAGGTTTTGCTTCAGCAATGGAACTACTACAAATGGGAACTAACTCAGGGCCTATCTTAAATTCAAGCAAACAAGATACCAATCAACTCGGTACAAAAAGAAGAAATTATTCTACTGAGAATGAAAAATAACTAATAAAGGGGACAATCAGAAGAAGGAAGAAACAACCGCGGAAAAGAGAAGAGGATAGAGGAGAGAGCTTAGAAGAAGAAAGAGAAAGAAGAGAATTGCTTAGGAACCCAGATCCAAACACAAGAAAGGAAATATGAGGATGAAACGGGAAAAGACGGACATCGTATCATCGAATGTCAAAGAATTACAGCCCCCCCAAACAAAAGGTAACTTTCCATTATTGAGGGAAACAGAGACTTGATGTAATTTGCCTTCAGGAACCCATAGAAAGAAAGGGGATATAACGTTGCTGAAAACGCCAAGTGGGAAAGAATACATAGCACCCTCAAAAAGAGGTGAAAAGGTTAGTGATTTATATAAAGGAAATGAGATCTAAAGAGGTATTCTCAGACCCAAAGGATACTTGGTTGGTGTAGAATTATTTACAAGACCAAAAGATCCTAATGGTGGGAGTTTATGTACCCTTAGAAAGTAAGCCTGTTGTTTGGAAAATAGAAAAAACAAATGCCAGACACGTATGAGCGATAGGACCTTAATGAGGGGAGATTGGAATAGACTGATAGACCCCCAGATGAGAGAAAAATAGCCAACACAAACAACTTAAGCACAAGAGAAATTGCCGAAATCTTTCGTTCAATCAAAAGAAGCCTTCACATTAAGAAGAAGCAGGAGAATCAACGTATGGTCCTGTCTAAAGGATTCACGTTCTTTCAAACACCCATCAATCCTGTTGAGAATAGATATGGTCTGGGACTTCCCGACTAGTAGCACAATGGTGGAGACAAGGGGGAAACGCCCGACCAAAAATCCTATGGTCACAACTCAGTTTATTGGTCCTTGAAGAATAAGCCAGAGGAACTGATATGGAGATTAGGGCGGGTTGACAGACGGGCAAAAAGGGGTGTAGAATTCATGGACGTCGAAGACGGGTAGAGAGGCCCGTCAGACGGCCCTTACCTAGAATGCCGGCATGACACCACGCCCCCGCGCACCGTACCCAAGCGGGAAGAAGCGGCATTAAAAAGTGCTGACTTGTTCCTCCGCGTCTTTTTGGATTTGTGGCGACGGACGCATCTCACGTCTGTAAGGGGCGCACCGATACGTCAAGAATTGCGACGGACCGCAAATATAAGTTGCCAGTGTAAAAAGCTCCGTGTCAGCTGCGTCGCATAAGGGGCGGGTTCACGGGACATGCGTGGGTTTGCAGTCAGGCTCGTTAATTGCAAAACGACCGCGCCAGCACCAGTGGGGAAGCTGCGTACCCACCCAACAGCTGCGGCGCATTTGTAAAGCGCGTAACCCTACCAAACCCTAGAGCACAACTTGTGCGCAATGCCTGGCTAGAACCACACGTGGGAAGGTGTAAAGTTGTTGCCGGCGGATGTGTGGTTCGTGAAGAAAGGGATAAGGGAAAGTTTGGAAGTTAAAGTGACCCCCTACACAACATTCCCGCGCGCCATTTCACCTGGGAACGGGCACAGGTTCGGCTGCGTCCTGGGCACAGCTGTGTGCGGCTCGCCCTGTGCCACACAGGCAGGATGGCTCAGCCACCACCACACCCCGAAAAAAGGCAGGGGGACGTCTGGCTCATACGGAGACAGGCTGACCATGATAAGCTAATATGGCCCCAGCCAAACAGGTTTGCAGAAACTGTAGCAGTCCCAAACCGGAAGCTGACGGACAACATAGCGAGAAGTGGAAGAAGCCATGAAGTCAAGGGGACACACAACAAACTTGGTGAGGCAGTGTCGCCCGAAAAGTGCAAGGCCGCTGAAAATCTCAAGAACAAACAAATACAGAGATGCGCCAGGCCAGAGGACTACAAAGGGCGCACGCCCCCCCCCCGCCCTTTTACAAGGCAAGCTGCAAATGCTTTCATTAAAAGGGATGGAAGCACAAAAAAAGAAAAAAACCCCACAGACTAGCCACCAGTGTGGGGAGCGTGTGAGGGATCCCGGCGGCGCCAGCCAGCCAGAGCGGAGCCGGTGTGGTGGAGGAGTAGGAGGAGGGACGAGACCCCCAGAGCTTGAATGTGGACCCAAGAAACCTTTTGAATGCCCCCCCTCAGGGTAAGATGCGGCCACAGGCCCACCTGGGGAAGGAGGGGGAAATGGGAGAAGGGGAAGATGTGGCCCCGGGTGGGCAAAGGGGCAGAGATGACCCTTGTCACCTTCGGCATAGCAGATGAAGGAACAGGAGGAAGGAGGAAAAACCCCGCACGCGGGAGATTCCCTCCAGCAGCACCAAGACCCTAGGACCCCCACGCCCGGCTCAGAGAGACGAAGGTCCTGCTGAGGCCAGCGAGCTCCAAAAAGGGAAACCACTAGCTTGTGCTGGGTCCTCGTCACAACCACATGAGAACCGCTCACCTGTAACCTCCCGGGCCATGCACCCGCCAGCGGATGCAGGAGGCCGAAGAGAGTAGCCCAAGGTAAAACCCATATTTTATTTTGATAAATAATTGGCAAATGCGATCACGCGCAATTGTGGCATGTCTCTCGATCACACACTGCTTACTGGTGCTGGTAGAGTGTGCAAGGTGGCTGGGGCAAGTAAGGACTTGGGAGGGTCCCTGGGCAGGGTCATGTGCTCGGCAATGTGTACCCGACATTCCGTAAGGGCACCCCGCCCGTGCATGTAAATCATCTACCTTCTCCCCACGCCCTTAGTTGAAGCTCTACCAACTTGCAACACAGCTTTGAGTGAAGAGTTCCTGCGATGGCAGAATGGAGTTGGACTAAGATGGCCCCTGCAGGGGCCTGCTAACTGTAAGGCTTCAGATGACTCCCTCGCTTGTAGGTACCGCATAAGTAAGGAGGAGTGAACTGAAGCAGAAGGAGAAGGACGAAGGAGACCCACCTCCAGCTAATCCTAAGCTGCACATGTACAGCAGAGGAGTGCCTGCCACCAAGAAGAAAAAGGGCGTCCGTCAGCAGCTACTAGAACTGTGGCAGCCGTGGGACGTCCTGCCAAGAAGGCTTGCTCAGAAGGAGTACATGGCAGCACTGATGCAGCAGGGAGCACGAAGCACTGTGAGAAAGGGAGAGGGGCAGAGAGTCCCGCAGGGAGCGCATGGGAAAAGGGACACTGGGAATTTCAAGAGAGAGACCACTGGAAAGGTCAAGTGAGGCACTGGGATTTCAAGAGAGGACACTAAAATCAAGAGGAGGGCCCGTTCAGAACCAGGAGAGAAGCAAAGACAAGGTCAAGACCAGGAGCAGAAGGCGAAGCACAAGCACCTATGGAAGCGACAGACGGGTTCTGAAATGGGGCAAATGCTGAGGTCAGAGGGGAGGGCAAGGGTGGCCCGAGACGCAGAAGGGGACGTAGGGAGCAGGGTGGAAGCGGCAGGGCTGCTGTCCCCACGGGTTGTGGGAGAAGGGGTTGACAGCAGACAGAGCCCCCCAGCAAGGAGGTGGAAGAGCGCACGGGCGGTCCCCCGAGGGGTCGTGGAGGAAGAGGTAGGGCCACAAGGAGCCCCAGGCCAAGAGCAATCCCTCCAGCTGAGAGCAAGGCAGTGCCATGGAGGGGAACCGGCTCAAGCAGCCTCTTGCTGGGGCCAATCCCTCCAACCGCTGTCAGTGACTCAGTGGCAGTCCCCCCACCGCCCCGCACACAGAAAACCCCCCCACCCAACGGCAAAGGGCAAACCCAGAGAGGGGCCGGGCCCCCTAGATCAAGGGGCAGGAGACACTGACAGAGCACTAGGTCCCCATGATTCCCATAAAGGCATCATTCGCACTCCCAGGGCAGGGTCCCCCCCAGCCCATCTACTCTATTCAACGACCCTTCCTGAGTCCTCTCCTCCCACCATGCCGCGGATCAATGGGTCCCCCAAACCAGCAATGTCCAAACTCTGTCCGTCCAGGTGTTTGGACTCAGCTCCCAGAATCCCCCAGCCAACCTTGCCCTGGTGGGCCTGGGGATCTGAGGACAGGAAGTCCAAACGCCTGGAAGGACAGAGTTTGGACATGGCTAGCAACCTCACAGCACACTCCCTGCCAGCGTTAGAAGCTAGAAGCACAGTTGGCACCTAAGCTGTGCCCCCATTCACAGCTCACCAAAAGCCACACGCCGCCGCAGTTGCGCATAATGAACCGCACCCAATTTGGTTTAAAAATAATTTTTAGTGTAACAATAACAAAAAGTTTTTTGATGTACATATATACACCAAGGGAAGGGAGGGTAAGAGGGTGGTGGTGAAGGGAGGATGGGCACAGAGGGGGCAGGAGAGAGAAAGCTGCTTCAGGGAGGCGGGAGGCGGCGGTGGGGCGGGCAGCCGGCGGAGGATCTCGTGGAGGGTCGCCTCCATGGGAGGAACACTCCTCTCTGCCAGCTTTGTCACACGGCTCCCCAAGGCAGAACACTCCGCTCCATCCGTTCGCTCGTGGGGGGAAAAGAAGAGCGAAGCTTAGGATCAACCTGTGGAGCCCACGACACCCACTCCCACAGGCAGGGTTTCGGGAGTGCCCCCCTCGCCTTCCCCTGGGTTCAACCGCTACACACTTACCTCTCTGGCCGGGCTCGGAGGGACAGGGATCCAGGCACTGGCAATCAAGGGCCAAGTCCCCGGGCTCACCCGGCAGGGGAGGCGGCTCGGCGCCAGCTGCCCCGTCCTCAGCGGCAGCAAAAGCCGTGGACTCAAGCTCTGGAAAAGGAGAAGGAAGCAACTGTTGTAAGACAGGGCGGCCACCTAGTAACATGGGAGTAAATACGACCTCATAGTAGGGAGCCGCCATCTTGAAAAAACGTCAGCTCTCTTGTGTCCTTGTGACGTCATGAGACATCAGAGAGTCCACACAGGAGAGAAGCCATACAAATGCCAGCATTGTGGGAAATGTTTTTCTCGGAGGTCAGTCTTAGTGAGACATCAGAGAGTCCACACAGGAGAGAATCCATATAAATGCCAGCATTGTGGGAAATGTTTTTCTCGGAGGTCAGTCTTAGTGAAACATCAGAGAGTCCACACAGGAGAGAAGCCAAAAAAGATCCCAGCAGTGAACTAATATTATTTTTATAAAGAAGGAATACAGAAAATATATTTTCAGAAAAAAGTTTTTTTTCTTGATTTTTCAATTCAAATCAACTATGAAAACATATCTAAATTAGGATGAATTAATCTCCTCCTCTCTTAAAGAGTAGAAACAAGAAACAAGTAAAAATGGGGATTGGTTTTTTGTTCATCTAGCTCTATTTTTCTTTGCTGAGAGATTATAACAGATAGGAAACTAGAAGAAATGAAAATTTAAGAAGTTTAGACACCATCTAGGAAGTATACATAGTTTAGAGGTACAGAAACTAACTTAGCTTTTTCCTTTTATATATTCTCTGTATATTGTGTAAATATGTGTAAGTGTGTACTAATGTTTTGTCTGGTATGTCTTTTTAATGAATGTTCAATAATTTTTTAAAAAGAAAATATATTTTCCATGCAGCAGTGAAAAGGCCCTTATGATTTTGTTTGTAATGTTTGTCTGTCCATATGTCCGTTTATGTTTTAAAGTTATATTTTGTTAAGTTTACGTTTTAATTGCTATTAGTATAGATCATTGCTTTGGGTTATAAACTTGGATAAGGATTATGGGTTGTGGTATAGGTTAGCTAGATGGGGGCTGGGATTTGTTGCAGCTGTCTAGAATAGTTATGGGAATGATAGCTTTTGCTATGTATGGGATGTTTGCTGAAGAAAGTTGGAGGCCAGCATTAAGAGAAAGGGCTTGTTTGTGGGAATGGCAAAGGGGGCCTTGTTTCATGTGGGGCAGAGACTGTGGGAATTGGAGGTGGGGGCTAGTTTTGGAAGAGGGTGGAGTTTTAGGTTTGGGGGTTGTAATGTATCCATTGGATTGGGGAGGGCAGTACTGGCTTAAACACCGAATTTCTGACTATGTGCTCTTAATAAAGTTCTTTGTTGTTTCAACGCACTGGACTCATTGATGCACAGAAATTCTGCATTTGCACAAAACAGACCCTTTCTTCTCTCCTGAGCTCCATTCCCAGCCATAAGAACAGGGGCAAACACACACATATTTATAGACAGACAGACAGACATCAGAGCTATATGTACAAAGCAGAGCCTTCCCAGCCTTTCCCTCCTGAGTCCAGCTCTGCAGCTTGAGTTCCATTCCGGAACAAACAAAAAACAAACAGCTTCATTCATATACCGCTTCATACTGAACTAACAGTGTCTAAGCGGTTTCCAATTTTAAGCTAATTGCCCCCCCAAAATCTGGGTACTCATTTTAGCGACCTCAGAAGGATGCAAGCCTGAGTCAAGCTTGAACCCGTTCACAGTTATTGAACTCACAACCTTATGGTTTTGCAGTACAGGGATTTAAACACTCCGTCACCAGGGCTCCTTCCCTTCTTCCAAAGGCTGACAGTGGAGTAAGTGGCAGCAGCATGGTCCTTGCTGTCCCTGCGCATGGTCAGGAGGGGCCTGTGGTGGCAAATGTGCATGCACAGTCTCAGCCCCTGAACCTGCCGCCCTCACAGCCTGCTCTGAAGGAGGGAAGTGGGGAGAGCCCTCGTTCGTTCGAAGATTTGGCTGCAGGGTCTTCGGGAGGGGGGAGTTGGGGGGGTTGTAAGAAGGAAGGGAACCCTGATCTCCTCACCCCAAAGAAAGGCAGGGGCTCTTCCTCCTCTCCCTTCCCTGCCCCCTCCTTGGGGGATTCCTTGGGGCCCAGGTACTTAGGGGGTTATTATGAGAAAAGAGGGCAGGGGGGATCTTTGCAGAGAGGCATAGCCTTGGGGTCCAGGTACATCAATAGCATTGGAAACAACATTATTTGGGAGGGGTGGAGTTTTCGCTGGGGGAATGGGGCTCTGTCTAGGGGGAGAGAAGACCCAAATCTAGGCCAAAGCCAAGTGGAGGGAGATGGAGGGACCCCAAAGCCCCATCTGGGGAGACTGACCCTTCCCTGTTAAAGGAGAAGAAGGAAGGAATGGAGTGAAAGTTCCAAGGAAAGAAAAGCATAAAGGGAGTGCTGAAGTGGGGGGGGGGGCATCTGGGACCTGACTCAAGCACCTTCCCCCCAGAACTCATTATTAGAGCCTTCCACAGCTGACTTTGAGATTTAAATTACTATTTCACAGAGAACATCTCTCAGATAAGAGCTGGATTGGACACTGGCATTATTGCAGAGGCAATAGGTGAGGTGTGAATAAGATCATGCTGGGTGAATTTGAACCTGTGAATATCGAGGACACGAACAAGCTCCTTGAAAGTATGAAGAAGACAACTCGCCCTCTTGATCCTTGCCCTTCATAGCTGGTCGTCCAAGGAGGAGATGCACTTAGGGAGATATGCTTCTCTTAGGGAGGCCTATTGTCCATCTTGCTTAAAAGAAGTGGTGGTACGGCCATTTATGGAAAAGCCCTCCCTAGATCCCTTGAACAATTACAGACTGGTCCCCCATCTTCCATTACTAAGCAAGGTGATTGAGAGGGCAGTTGCTCTTCAACTCCAAGCGGTCTTGGATGAAAAAGTATATAGACAATTTCAAATTGGCTTCAGGATGGGATACAGAGTCAAAACTGTTATGGTCGCCTTAGTAGATGATCTCCACTTGAATATCAACAGGGAAAGTGTGACCCTGCTGGTGCTTTTAGATCTCTCAGCGACTTTTGATACCATCGACCATGGCATCCAGAAGGGTCTGAGGAAATTGAGGGTAGGGAGCAATGCGTTGCGGTGGTTCTAGTCCTATCTCTCAAGCAGATTCCAGATGGAGATGCTTAGGGACAGTTGTTCCCAGGGCCGGCTCTAGGTATTTTGCCACACTAGGCGAGAAATATTTTGGCACCCCTGTCACCCCTCATAATTATTTTCATTCCTTGATTTCCGCTGTTTCATTTGTTAAAGCTAAACATGACATAAAACTTAGGTTCCAATCTCTCATCACAGTATTGAGAATTAGTCAAAAAGCCAATTAGGTTTTTACAGGTTAATTGACTGCTGTGATATTTGGAATGGCGACTAATGCAAACATCTTCCTTTTGCAAGCTGGAAGCATTATTCATTCTAATGATGTGGAAAAATCTGGGTCCCATCCCATGAATTTATGGGGTAGTAGTGGTCCATGTATGACCCCTAAAAACTAAACATCTTCACCCAAGGGGCAGAAAAGGGTGTCACAAGAAAGAAAATCCGTAGGGTCTCCGGGTGAGAGGACCAGGGCTGCAGTTTGACACCACTTTAGCTGCCTTTGGCTCCCATGGTTTGTACTAATCGCAAAGGAGGACAAGGCACTACAAAATGTAGGGCTTTCAAGTAAAATGGAGGACATGGCCACTAAAAGCTGAAACCCCTCATGTAAATATAAATTCATGCTTCTTAGTGATGCTCAAAAGGGAGGACATTTTTTGAATTCCTCCTGGACAGAAGACTGAAATGTAAGGTATACCCCAGAAAAAGAAGACATCTGGTCATCCTGCGGGTTCCATGCTATGGAGCCACTGCTCTCTGAGAAGGCGAATTCTCCTCCAAAAATTTAAATCCCAGGATTCCATAGCATGGTACCAGAGCAGTTAAAGTGGTGTCAAATGGCATTACTTCTGCAGTGTAGATGCAGCCTATGAAAAAAGGATGGGAATGGCTCCAGGTTGAGAAAGAAAAGACACATAGTAGGCACAGCCACCAAGAGTGGCAAGCCACACTCTCTCAGC
>NW_024803012.1:2564-21104 GCF_019175285.1 Sceloporus undulatus | reverse complement strand
TATCACCATTAACAAAGCCTTACATGTATTCACCACTCCTACCATTGTTACCTAGTTCTTGCATGTGTGCATGAACACTTCTATGTATGTGTCTGTGTGTTTTGCTTTCCCCCTAAATAAAACATAAAAACCTATTTCAAATGCCTCTGAAGATCTGTTTGATTCAGGACCTGCTATAGCTTGGCTGAGTCCAGAGGTCACTATTGCCCAAGTGAAACTATTTCATTCTATTGAGCTTAGTACCAAAATCCCCTAAAAGCATAGCACTTGCGGATGTCCTCCCCAGACTCCAGCATTTTGGGTAACAAAGGACCTCTTGAATCAGCCATGGAGCTAAACAAGCTCAGGTAGAAAAGAAACATTAGAAAAAACAGCAAGTTTTGTTTCCGCTTTCTTCCCTTCATGGATATTACTCATACAATCATAGAATAGTAGAGTTGGAAGAGACCACAAGGGTCATCTAGTCCAACCTCCTGCCATGCAGGAATTCTCAATCGAAGCATCCCCGAAAGATGGCCATCTAGCCTCTGTTAAAGACCTCCAAGGAGGGAGACTCCTCTACACTCCAACGAAGGAGTGTGTTTCACTGTCAAACAGCCCTTACGATCTGGAAGTTGATTTGATTCAATAATTCTAAAGTAGAAACAAAGCGCTCTGACATATTTACAATGCACCATGTGCTTTCCTCCCCTTTTGTTTAGTCACTCTCTGGATGAGGGCTATTTTCTATTTCAGGTGAAAGGGCCCTCAGTCTTCACAGGAAGTGCAATGGATTCAGGTTCCTTACCCACAGAGGCCACATTTTCATAATTCTCCATCATCACGGAACTGTACATAAGTTTCTGCTTCTTCGTTAACAGTTTCCATTCCTCTTCAGTGAAATATACTGCCACATCCGCAAAGGTCACCTGCAATAGAAAATAGCCCTCATCCAGAGAGTGACTAAACAAAAGGGGAGGAAAGCACATGGTGCATTGCAAATATTATTTCAACACTTCAGAAATCAGTTCAGGAAATAAACTTTAAATTCTGCAAGGAAGCAAAAAGCTACTGTCTTTGAGATCCAGTTTGTCTCGAATCCTTTCAATATAATATACAATATAATAAAGAATATAATTTAGACCATTTCTGGGATACTGATGATAGATTAGGATACTGACTATCCCAACATGTATTGTACCTTTAATCACCAATGAATTATATTGCACTTAGCCACATCTCACTTAATCTCAGAGGCTAATTTCATTTTTAAAAACAGTTCTGGGGAGTACTCTGGGCTTGAGGGCCACTGGGCTCACGCTCAATTAAGATCCAGAGATATTACTCCATATCCCCCAGCATTTCACAGATCGGGAAAGCAAGACACGTATGGACAAGCAACACCAGAAGGAGGTCAAGATGGCCAAAGTTGTTAATGATGAAGATCGCACAAGCAAGGAAGGGTACAAGACCCTGCCCCCTTCTCTCCTCCTCTCTCCCCTCTTTTGAGTTGATGGGTTGCACATGTCTTTTGAACTTGGAACACATTTTGCAACAAATGAACTGACCTGAGGAGAAGGGAGAAAGTGTCAGAGAGGAGAGAGAAATAGGACATTTTCAAAGCCCCTGAAGAAATGAGGTGACAGAGGGTTAACCAGGACTCTCTCTGCCAAACTGGGACAGTATGTTTTCTGCTTGCTTTCATGAGCTGGCCCAGACACAGATGAAAATAACAGTCAGGATGGCAACTTACCAAAGAATTGTTGTACCTCGGCAGCCTCTTTCTGTTGGAGCCCAGCTCCCTTCGATTGGCCTCTGTGTCGGCCATCAGATGGCAGGGGAGGGGCCTGGTGCCCTTGCACTTGGGTCACTTCAGCAAAAGATACTCCAAAGCTGTGTACAAGGGGGTCAAGATGAAATTCCTGACAAAAGAGACCAGGGTTAGAGTTGGTTTGTCAAAGTCACAGAGATTAGCATCCTGCTGGTGACATATGCAGGTGAGAAATGTCTCCTTTGGGCCAATGGAGAGGTGGGCATCCCCTTCCTCCCTCTGCACCAACCAAAGCCCCCCTGGACCTAGTACAGACTCACTGCAGCTCCCATACACAACAGTTACTCCATGCTTTATGAGAGTAGCTGGGGATAAGGGGATGGGGAATTGGAAAGGGCCCTGATTATGACCCCGTTCCTAGATATGAAATGAGTGCATTATTTGCTGAAACCTGCAGAGGTCCCCAGTGGCCCTCAGAGGAAGATGTCTTCATTTTGTTTCTCACTACAGAAACACAGCTGGATGCTTCTCCAATACCTCACATCCAACATTCTCAGCAGGAATGGAATGACCATGCGGGATGGCTTCTGCAACTCTATGGGATGGTCTGGGTCAGTGAATGGCCAGTTGTACATTGTACCCAGAGCAACACTGGAGCATAGAGGGTTCTGCTGGATCAGGCTGCCTGGCCTGGTGGTTCCTCATTCTCCCAATGGTCCAAATATATAGCTTTATGGGTGAAGATTGCATCCTGGAAAGTGAAATTGATGCATGTTTCTTTGTATGCATTGTTTCGGAATGGACCTACTGCCAAAATCATATTCATCTTAACTTCTCCGTGTGTGCTTTTAAAACATATCCATACTGCTGAATGTGTGGCACCTGATACAACAAAAGTCTATCAACGTATAGGTTTCAGATTAAAGATTGGACCCTGGATTATGCTCATTTTTGGAAAGTGAAGATGTACGTAAATTCATTTTATAAACTCAGTGAGAGAAGTATCTTACCAAGCTAAAGTAAACACCACGTACACACACAGTCCCCATAAAAAGGACTCACTGGCGCACTGTGTTTCTGGTTTCTGGAAATCTCACTTCCAACTTCTGGGAACACAATGCTGCTAGAGACTGAATTTGGGGCTTTATGCAGCAAACCATGGGCTCACTCTCTCAGCTGCAGCCATTCCACACAATCCTGGACTGAAACATTTAAACAAAGGTCCTTATTCACCACCTGGAATAAAGGCCTACCTTCAGAACAAAGACCTTGATTCCTGCAGCCCCAGAAAGGCCTCTCCTGCAGTCCTTTATGGCCAGAGCTTCCCCGGGTCAAAGGCTGTCTCCTCAGCCGTAGAGAAGGGTTGCTCTGAGTGCGAAGGAGGAGGAGGTCCACAGGGCTGAGGGAGGGAAGGCAATGGGGAAAAGGTCATTGCCAATGGCCATGGAGGGCAGACGGTGACAATGCCTAGGAAACTCCTCGGAGTCCCAGCCATTCTAGGAATGAGTGGCAGGAGTGAGTCCAGGCGGCTGAGGGGGTCTCCTTTCCCAAACGGGGAGGCAAGGACTGGTGGGACCCTCCCCAGATAGGGCTCAAAGGGAGGGTCTCTTTCTCCACCTCTCTCTCCCAGCCCCCAAAGCCCAGCCTCCCCACTGGCCCTGAGTCCTCTGCCTCCCGTTCCTTAGTCCCCCACAGACCCCTTCCTTCCTTCCTTCCTTCCTTCCTTCCTTCCTTCCTTCCTTCCTTCGCCCCAAAATGGAGGGGCAGAGGCACAAAGGGACACACAGCCTTCCTTTTGTCCCAAGGAGCCTGGCCTCCTTCTCATTCTGAAGCTTCAGGGAGAGAAAGAGGAGCCTCTGTTCAACTGAGGCCTCAGGTTCTGGAACATTATTCCTCACAGTCAAGCAGCACAAAATGGCAGCCGGAACACAAGATGGCCACCTCTGCCTCAGCGCTTGGCAGTTGGCAGTTTGAGACCTTCAGGAAACCCAAAATGATGGATGAAAGGGCCCCAAAGTCGGAAGGGACCCCAAACAGGATTTCTGATCCTAAAGAAAGGTTTTCCTGATGGCATCCGATGGCTGTGAGAACACAAAAAGTCCCCAAACAGGACTTCCAAACCTTAACAACACCTAAACATTTTCCTGATGCTACTGAAAGGAGGAACCTGATTCCCTCCTTAATTACAATTAATAATGAAAGATATTACTATTAATATCAAGAGTGCCCATCGTCCACAACCCAGCTCAGGTCTTGACCGCTCAGGGAGGCCAGTCCAGCTGCAGTTGGCCCTCCGGCCATCCTCCTTTCCTTCTGCATTCCTCCTCTTTCCCCCAGCATCAGTCCCTTTCCCAAGAAGGCTGCATATGCACTATAGAAATAAGGCACTTTGACTCCGCTTTAAACGCTCATTGCTATGGAATCCTGGGATTTTATGTTTGGACACTTAGCCTTCTCTGCCAGAGAGCTCTCCTAATAATAATAATAATAATTTTTATTTATAGCCCGCTTTTCCATGGTAGATCAAACCGGGCTGCAGCAAAGCAAAAAAGAATACAAACAGAATAGCAAACATACAGTATAAACATCTTAAAAACAGCTCATTACATTAAAACACTATCAAAATTCGAACAGCATAAAAAACCAGAAAAAACAACTAGCTGAATGAGACCATTGTATAACAGGGGAGAACAGCATGAAGTCAGGACACATGGGGGAAAGCTTGAAGGTCTTTAGTTCCTGCTACAACAAACCACAAATCCCAGGATTCCATAGTATGGAACCAGGAGAGCTAACACACTTTAGAACTGGAGTATTTCTGCAGTGCAGATACAGCATGAGTTGGTTGTAAAAGGGTAGAAGTACCAAAGTCTTGTTTTTACCCTCCTAATAATGGTCTTCCTTTACAAAAAATAAGTAGTTTGTTTTAGTCTCTAATCCTTATTTTTGTTTTAATAAGGCTTGTATTAAAACTGTCCTCCCCATTTGTGATCCCTTTTAAAACCCTTGTTCTCCAGAAGGAGTACAACTGTATGAGACACACAAAACACCCACAAAGAGACACACTTCCTTCCTTTTGGCCCCAGGAGCCTGGCCTCCTTTTTGCTCTGGAGCCTCAGGAGAGAAAGAGAGGCCTTTGTTCAACTGAGTCTCAGAGAAGGTTCCGGAACATTATTCTCCACAGTCACAAGCAGAACAAAATGGCCTCTGGAACACAAAATGGCCAGGGATGGTGGGAGGGATGGAGATTCCAGCCAATCAGGGCCAGGTATTGTGGGAGGGATTAGGTTTCCAGCCAATCAGGGTCAGGGATGGTGGGAGGGACTGGGATTCAGAATGTCCTCAGGATGTGTGGGATGCTGGGAAAGCTGTGATGAGGGGTTTTTTGATTAGTCAAGAAGCTTACCTGAATAAAAAAGAAAAAGAAAAAGAACAGGAATTATCTAAATTAATAGCAGCAAAAGAAAAAGAATTAGAAACACACCTGGGAGATCCCATATTATTGGAAGAGATTCATCTACTAAAAAAACAAAAAATGAATAAAGATACATTGGAAATTAGCAGGAGGCTAAAAATTCTAAAACAAAAGAATTTCGAACATGCTAATAAAATTAGTAAAGGAATGGCAGAGATGTTAAGGAAGAAACAAAATAAGAAAACAATAGTCGAATTAAAAATAGAGGGTAAAATGGTAACGAAACAAGAAGAGATAAAAAATGGGTTCGTTCAATTCTTTTCCAAGATATACCAAAAACAAGAAATAGATGCAAGAGATATACAAAAATATTTAGCAGATAGTGCAGATGAATTTATAAAACCAAATAAGAATCAATTTGAAGATTTAAATAAACTAATTAGCTCCTCGGAAGTAATGACATCAATTGATAAATTGAAAAACGGCAAATCTCCAGGTCCCGATGGTTACACTGTACAGTATTACAAAACATTTAAGGATGTATTATGTGGCCCATTACAAAATATGCTAAATTCGATATTGAGAGAGGAAATTCCTGAAACATGGAAAGAAGCTGATATAATACTAATCCCGAAGGAAGGCAAAGATACCAAAGAAGTCAAGAACTATAGGCCAATCTCGCTATTGAACATTGATTACAAAATTTTTTCATCAATCTTAGCAACTAGATTAAAAAACTTTCTAAAGGATAGCATAGATAATGACCAGAAAGGATTCCTCCCTCAAAGGCAAATTAGAGAAAACACAAGATTAGTACTAAATATATTGGAATTCTATGAAAAACACAATGAAAGAGAATTAGGCTTATTGTTATTAGATCTAGAAAAAGCATTTGACACAGTTTCTTGGGAGACACTTTTTGAAATCTTAGGGAAATTAGAATTAGGTACCAAGTTTATAGGTTGGATCAGGGAAATATATAAGGATCAAAAAGCAAAAATCATAGTGAATGGTGAAAAATCCAATTTTATCAAAATTAACAGGGGTACACGACAGGGCTGCCCCCTCTCTCCATTACTATTTATATTAACAATTGAAAGACTGATCAAAAGGATTAAGAACAATGATTATATTCAAGGTTTAAAAATAAAAAAATATGAATACAAATTGAGAGCTTTCGCTGATGATTTAATAATTTTCTTAAATGACCCATGTAAAAGTGCAATAGAATTAATAAAAAAAGTTGAAGAATTTGGAGAAATAACAGGTTGCAAGTTAAACAAAGATAAATCCACGATATTAACTAAAAATATGTCTCCAGAAAAAGAAAAGAAATTATCTGAAATGTTAAAGATTAAAATAGAAAAAAAAAACAAAGTACTTAGGAATAACAATCTCTAGCAATCTGAAGGAACTATTCGACATTAACTACAAAAAAACATGGAAAGAAATTAAATTGAAATTGGAGAAATGGAGAAAATATAACTTATCCTTTATGGGGAAAATAGCAGCAATAAAAATGATGGTTCTTCCAAAAATTTTGTATTTATTTCAAACACTCCCAATTGTAATCAAAGATAATTTTTTCAAAATTTGGCAAAGAGATCTAAGTAATTTTATTTGGCAAAAAAAGAGACCTAGAATTAGATTAAAAACAATGCAAGATTTAATAGAGAGAGGTGGACCAGGCTTACCAAATCTAAAACTGTATTTCGAGGCATGCAGTTTAATGTGGATCAAAGAGTGGATTCTGCTAAATGATGAAGAATTATTAGAGATCGAGGGTGACAAATTAATATTTGGATGGCATGCATACTTGGGATACGACAAAACAAAAGCAAATAAAGACTTCAATTTACATCAGATTAGACGGTCACTACTTAAAATATGGAATAAGTACAAATCGAGAATTATGGTAAAATTCCCCAATTGGTTTTCCCCTCAGGAAGCTATTCAAAGACCAGAAACTAGAATAAAAACAGATTGGCTAACATATTCAAAATTACTGAAAAAAGATAAAAAGGGAAACATAGAATTTAAATCACAAAAGGAACTCTTTGAGGAAGGGATAGAATTAGACTGGTTTAGATATTGGCAGATAAGAGAAAGATTCAAAATGGATTCCAAAATAGCAAATTTTGAGGCTGAACCAAATGAATTTGGGAAAATAATAGAAAAAGAAAGCCCAAAATGGATATCAGAATTCTACAAATTATTGCTTGGTTGGCAACAAGAAGAAGAAGTAATAAAAGAAAACATGATACAATGGGCAAAAAATATTGGTTACCCTCTGAATTTGGATAGATGGGAAGCGGTGTGGAAAAAGAGACTAAAATACTCAGCCTCATACAATTTGAGAGAAAGCTATTATAAAACTTTTTTCCGCTGGTACCTAACGCCAGAAAAGATATCTAAGATGTACAAATCGACAAATAACTTATGTTGGAAATGCCAAAAGGAACCTGGAACTCTATATCACTGTCTCTGGTCATGTAAATTAGTTAAAAATTTCTGGAAAAAGGTACATGAAACGATAAACCTGATTTTGCCAACAAAAATCAAATTCCTTCCTGAAACCTTTTTATTAAATATGTGGGAAGAGGAGGTAGACGGAAAACATGGGAAGGTTTTGTATTATTTAATATCAATGGCGAGATTGGCTCTAACGCAAAAATGGAAAGGGAAAAAGATCCCAAGCAAAAAAGACTGGCTAATGAAAGTTTATGATGCAATAGAGATGGACAAAATGACACTATTGCTCAGAGACCAATCTGTGGAGGAAGTAAATAAAGAATGGGCGAAAGTTTTAGAATGTTTGAATAAGGAATGGGGGAAGATAGCAACAATTAGATATAGTAAATAATAGAAATAAATAAAATAGTATAGTATGCATATCACTCTTATTAGATTATATAAGTTGGAGAGTAAAGATGAAATGAAAAATCTTGAGGACTTAAAATAATAAAAGACAATAGAGGGGTTTAAAATGAATTACGTATAGGATCAATAAATAGATAGCAGTAAGATCAAAATAAGCGGAAAAAGAAAACTTAAAAATATTATCGCTGTAGATGGACTTTTGAAAGGTAAATAACAATGATATCACAAATGTGATATAATCTTAAAAGGGTGGGAAACAAAACAACTATACCTAACAGAATCAGAGAGAGAAGTCTGGTAAGAATGGGATGAGAGATGGTGGAAGAGTGAATGAAGGAAGAGAAAGAATGAATGAAGGTAAAGTAGGTGTTGGAAGGTGCGCGTATGTAGTAAGAATGGAGAGAGGAGGAGGGAAGAAGGCAATTAGATGGGAGAAAGAGAAGAAGGGATCGAGGGAGAGGAAGAGGTGAGGATGGAAAAGTAGAAGGTAATAGCAGGAAGGAGATTAATCATAATAGAAGGCACAAGAGGGGAAACAGGAGAAGACAAGAGGTAAAGGGTAAATAAAACACTAAAGAAAGAGGATAAGATACAATACCTAAACCTCAAGGGAATAGAGAAAGATCCACCTCTCAAACAAGTAAATATGCATATGTATATATATGTATATACTGTATATCGGTGTAGATACGCCCTCTACTTTGGGCTACACAACTCTTTCCAGATCTATGCTCTACCCAATCTCTTCTAGATGTACAACGTGATATAAGGATTAGTAAGTTTGTATTGAGATATACTTGTCATTGTTGTTGTGTGTTTTTAATTTTCAATAAAATTTAAAAAAAATTAAAAAAAAAAGAAGGTCCTCAGGAGGCAATCAAGTGTAAAATACATATCATAAAAACATCACATATTATATAAATTCCAATTACAGTAATCGCAGGGCAGTTATGCTGTTATGACCGGAAGCATATATACAGTTATAATTATATATACATGCTGATGTTGACCAGAACGTGGGGGGTGTATATATGCGCAGGTGCATGCATGTGTGTGGATAGGTACCCACATATTTCTCCATACGTTTGCTCATGTTTAAATTGTATGCAAGTAGAAAAGTATATATAAATGTGTGTGTGTGTGTGTGTGTATGATGCAACATATATGTTTACATATGCTTGCATCTCTCTTTCTCTCTCTCTCTCTCTCTATATATATATATATATATATATTTAAATACCCAGTATATATTTTATTTTATTTTGGTGGAAAGTTGGGTTACATGATGTAATACATTGCTACAGTTATATTACACACGATTACCTTCTGTAAACCATCCCACTTTCCCACTGATCTTAAAAAAAGATAAGTGTTATTGTCCGACTCCGGTTTGCTGTTATTATTGAGCTAATAATCAAACTATTTTTATTCTATTAATTGAAGTTACCATAATATCACCCAATCCGTTTCTTATTTACATTTACTTTTCTTACTGCATCCAAACTTCGTGACTAAATATTCCAACTTTTCCAGAAAATCACGGTGTAGACCTGTTATTATGCAATTATACAAATACATTCTACATATCTTTGACCTAGTTCGAATTCTTAACATATAGAGATACAATAATAAATCTTATAACTGGAACGTCTTGCTGGTTTCATTATAGAAGAGTGTAAATTTAACATAATGATAGTTTGAAAATCTTGACTTCTTTCCTTAAGAAGGGAATGGTAAAGATCTGTGTATCAGTGTATAGAATAAATTTCAAATGTTTCCTTTCTTCTTCTCCATCAATTATATTTAATAAAAAACATTCTGGTCTGAAGCCAAATTGAATTTGTAAGATATTTTGAATATATTTATGTATTGTTTTCCAGTATTTGTTAGCTTCACAACATGTCCACCACATAGGATATAGAGTGCCTGATTCTTTTCCACATTTCCAACATTTTCCTTCTTTACCTATTCTCATTTTAGCGAGTTTGTTTGGTGAAAGGTACCACCAGTGGAGCATCTTATAGTAATGTCCCCTTACATCAGCCGAGAGTCCTGTCCCCAAGATTTTCCCCATTTTTTCCAACAAAATATTATATCCGAAATTTTTAGCCCATCGAATAGTGCATTCTTTTATCGTTTCCTGCTCCAATTCTCTCTCCAAGAAAATCTTATATAGTTTAGAAATTGCTGATTTTTCCAATGTCAAAAGAATTTTATCCAGCTCACTATCTTCTTTCCTGAAGCCTTCTTGTAGTTTATCTTGTTGAAATCTTCCGCTAATTTGATTGAATGGAAACCAATGACATATAACATCGAGGAACATCGAGGAGGGACCATATTACTCCGGTATTGAAGTCCCTCCACTGGCTGCCTATTAGTTTCTGGGCTCAGTACAAGGTGTTGGTTATCACCTTTAAAGCCTTAAATGGCTTGGGTCCAAACTATCTCAAGGACCGCCTCTTCCCATATAATCCTCCCCGCATACTCCAGTCCTCTGGGAGGAATTTGCTGCAGCCTCAAAGATCTAGGCTTTTGTCTACCTCCCAGAGGGCTTTTTCTGTTGTCGCCCCCAAATTATGGAACGACCTGCCAGACGAGATCCGTCAATTGACATCTTTAGACAGCTTTAAAAAGGCTGTCAAGACGGATCTCTTCTGGCAGGCCTTTCCTGGATAGATAATCCCGGCCTCAGGAACCCTCTTCTCATGAGAGTCCCTAAGGTCATCTCTGGAAATTTGAGTGGAATGCTGCCACAGTGTGCTGTTTTGTTTTTGTCTGTTTTGTAATGGTGTGTATGTGTTATGTTGTTTTCATTTGTTGGTTTTAATTATAATTGATTTAATAACTTTTTAAGGGGGGAAAGGAAGTAGATTTTGATATATATTGTATTGTATTTTGTTATTGTTAGCCGCCCCAATTGACCTCAAAGGGGCGGGATATAATTAAATTATTATTATTATTATTATTATTATTATTATTATTATTCCTTCTTTTTCTAATTCCAAACTGGATTTCAATATAGGTTCTGTTTTGTCCCATTTTATCAGATCTTTATATTTTATCGGTGCTTTTGAACTTGTGGCAAGACTGATTTTCCAAGCTTATTGGGGAAAGAGCCAGTTCTTGTTGTAAAATTTGAGCTTTATCTTTTCCCATATTGTTAATAATGATGTTCTTATTATGTGGTTCTTAAATTCTTTATTAACTTCCACTCTGCTGTACCACATATACCCGTGCCATCCATAAATTGTGTTGAAACCCTGTAGATATAATGTTCTTTTATCTTCCAATTTCATCCAGGATCTAATGCATTCAGCTGCGGAAACATAGTAATAAATCTTCAAATCCGGGACTCCCAAACCACCTCTTTCCTTTCAATCTTTCATTACTTTCCATTTGATTCTGGGTTTTTTTCTTTTCCCAAATAAATTTTGATAGTTCTGCTTCCCATTGTTTAAATATTTTGTTGTTGTAGATAATCGGTAGGTTTTGAAAAAGAAAAAGAAGTTTTGGTAAAATAGACATCTTAACAAGTGATATTCTTCCCAACAGTTTCAGATTTTCCCATCTGTGTATGTCTTCTTTTATTTTGTTCCAAGTTTGAGTATAATTACTATCAAACAATTGCAAATTTTTCCTCGCATTCGCATACACATGCAGACTTTCATACAGGTATCTATGGGTATGTATGTATACATTCCATATATATATAGGCTGATAAAGGTATAAGTCTGAGTGCACATAGATAAAGATGCCTCCACATACACACACACACCTACACAGATGTACACATGTATATGCACAAACACACATGCACACATCCATCTCTTGTTGTCCATTGTTTTAGTTTGTTGTTCCAGGTGATGCTGGAGAAGAGGCCCTGCCTCTGGTGGAACCAGAGGCTGCAGGCGATGTGGAGAGGGACTCCTTGCCCGCATCTGGGCTCTGTCCATAGCCTGCAATGCATTTCCTAATTCTGTTGGCAGTCCCTCCCTCCCAACACTTTCTCATTTCCCCCCAAAACCAGCACAAAGCTGGCAGATGGAAAGAGGTTTTAAAGCAGCATTTAAATCTGCCATATTTGTTTTTAAAAGACTAAATGTCCCAAATGCTATTATCAGTTTTGTAGCTATTATTACAGAAAGACGCAGAGTGCAAACTCCTCAAGTACCTCTATTTTCTGGAGTGAGATGTGCTTTTCCAACTGACTCTCTGTGATGATCTCCGGTGGTCCAAGCAGCTAAACTGCCGCCCTGTAATAATAATAATAATAATAATAATAATAATAATAATAATAGTTTTATACCCCTCTCTTCAACCAAAAAGCTATCAGAGTGGATTACAAATTGTTAGACATTTAGACATTATGGCTCTTAGCCCAGCAGACCCTTAACTTCCTGAAATCTCTCTGCCATCATCCAGTGAATCATAAAAGGGTTTCCCTTAACCTACACTGGGACCAGTTAAGGAACCTTATTTCTACTTCTTTACTGATCTTCCAAACATCAACCGAAACCCGATCCAGACACGTGGAAAAGGAGCATTGAGTAGCAGATACTCCAAGAGGTATTTACTATTAAAACAAAATATAATGAAATATAAGTCCTACAAGTATTAAGAGTCTTGCAGGACAATATTTGTAAGTATATAATATTCAATTCATACAAGCTATTAAAGAAATAAATAAACCTAGTGTCCAATTCTGAGACTGACTTCCAAGATCCGCTCTTTAACTCTCTCCTCTCGATCTCCAACCGACACAATTCCCCCCCAACTGTCTCTTGTTCCTCAGGCCTTATATCTCCTTCTCACCAGAAGCTTCCAGAAGAACCTTCATCTTGCTCTCTGATTGGTCAAGAGGCCTTCCGTGGCAGTGAGGTCATTTTGTATGGATGTGGGAGGGACTGGGCTCAGCCAATCAGGCCAAGGGATGGTGATGAGGACTGGATTCCAGCCAATGGCAGCCCTCAAGTGTCCTCCAGGAGGATTCTTCTGTTCCTGATGATATTGAACCCATGGCTTTGAGACAGAGCTGGTCCTCCATTTTGATGCAGTGAGGCTCCTGGTGAAGGCAGTTGTTGGAGCCATCATGAAAGGAAGCCATTCCTAATGATTCAATATGTGGTTTTCTATTCTATGGTCAAGTATGGGAAGAGGGCCCTGTATTCTCTGCCTTTGTAGTAGAAGAACTTGACCATACAGACTGGAAATCAAATGCATAATAATAAAGATTGGATGATTGGGAGAAGCTGCCATAGACTTATAGCAGTTCAGTAAAGCGATGTCAGGACCTTCATGGAAAACCTTCATGTGCTAAAAAAATCTCCCATCACACAAGAAATCTAGATGCCATGAACAAAGAGTGCCAGCCTTGTCTTTTCCCTCTCCCCCCATTTTGAAGATCCCGGGAGCTAAGGAAAAGAGAGGGAGGTATTCCAGTATTTCCCACTCTATTGATATCCTGAAGTGATCAAATCATTTGGATCACCCTGTGCTTCCCTCCTGAATCACTCTCTGGCGAGGGCTATTTCTATTGCAGATCACTTTTCAGAGCTGCAGTGTTTCGTCACAAAGGAGGAAAGGCCATTCTTGAGTCTGAAGCATGAAACCATGAAATCCTATGAGGAACGACTTAGGGAACTGTGGATTTAGCCTGGAGAGAAGTGAAGGTTAAGAGGTGCATATGACAGCCCTGTTTAATATTTGAAGGATGCCATATTGTGCGGGAGCAAGCTGTTTTCTGCTGCTCCGAGAACAAGAACCAGAGGAATGGATGCAAGCTCCAGGAAAAGAGATTCACCTCAACATTAGAGGGACATTGGAACACACTCCTCCCTCAGAGTGTATTGGAGTCTCCTTCCTGGAGGTTTTAAATAGGGGCTGGTGGCCATCTCTTACTATGCTTTGATTGAGAGTGCCTCCATGGCCGAAGGGACTGGATGGCGCCCAGTGGTCTCTTCCAACTCTATGAGTCTCTAATTCTCTGATTCTGAGATTACAATGGGACAGTCGCAATGCTAAGGTAAGGAGCAGCAACCTGAAGAAGTCCACAATCAGCGCCGTCTGGAATACTTCAGGCAAGGTGCATCAGCCTGAATCAATGGGGCGACTCAATGCATGAGGGTAGGCATCAGGCTTAGGTCACCATGGGCCATTCTCCAGTCCTTCAGAGAGGTGCTTCGGCTGAAGTCACAATGGGCCCACTCTCAATGCTTCAGGTAAAGGCACACAGCCCCACTCATAATAATCCTATCTAAATCTTTAAGGCAAGGAGTGTGAGTCTGAGACACAATGGGCCCAGTCTCAATCTTCGGAAAGAGCACAGCCTGATCACAATAGTCCATCTTAATCCTTCAGGTTGGCGCATCAGACTGAAGTCACCATGGGCCAATCTCAATCTTCAGCAACGAGCATCGCCTGAGGTAATGGGTCGGTCTCTTCCTTCAGTATGGAGCACCAGTCTGAGTGACAATAGTCCCATCTATATCCTTCGGAAAAGAGGATAGCCTGAGATCATAATAGGCCAGTCCGGTTATTCAGGTAAGATGCATAGCCTGAAGTCACAATGGGCCCATCTCCAGTCCTTCAGGCAACGGAGCATCAGCCTGAGATCACAATGGGACACTATCAACTGCTTCAGGTAAGGAGCCATCAGCCTGAGATCACAAGGACACTATCAATGCTTCAGGTAAGGAGCATCAGACTGAGGTCACAATGGGACACTATTAATGCTTCAGGTAAGGAGCATCAGACGAGGTCACAATGGGACAACTGTAAGTGCTTCAGGCAAGGAGCATCGATGAGGGTCACAATGGGACACTATCAATGCTTCAGGTAAGGAGCATCAGACTGAGGTCGCAAGGCCAGTCTCAAAATGGCCGTTGGACCCCAAATGGCTGCCGCAGCAACACAATGGGCCACCTCAATCTTAGCGCTTCACAGTTGGCAGTTTGAGGCCTTCAGAATCCCATAATGGAGGATGTAAGGTCCCTAAGTCAGAAGTGACCCCAAACAGTATTCCCAACCTTAACCAATACCTAAAGGTTCCCTGATGCCTAATATGGAGACTCCCTGATGATAGTCAGTATTCACAAGCAAGGGGGCCAAGAAAGCCCTGGAGGCCTTGCTTTGGGTGGCTCTGGATCTCTGGTGCCGCAACCAAACTACAATCCCAGGATTCCACAGGATGGAACCGGAGAGTTAACACAGTTTCGAACTGGAATATATTCTGCAGTGCAGATACAGCCTGAGCTGGTGAAAAAGGGTACAAGCACCCAAGCCTGGCAATTCTTCTGACCTGGAGCCTCAGGAGAGAAAGAGAGGCCTCTGTTCAACTGAGGCCTCAGAGAAGGTTCTAACATTATTCCCCAAAGTCACAAGCACACACAAAATGGCTGCCAGAAGAACACAAAATGGAGTTGGGGCAGTGGCGGGTCTTCCAGTCTCTGCCCCCATTGCGACAGCTTCACAGAAGAGGAGAGCTTCTGCTTTCTATTTAGCTCTGTGCGCGGAAGAGAGAGTGAGGAGATGAGTAGGCATGAGAAGGGGAGAAAGAGAGGAGGGCCAGCAAGGAACAAGGCCTGGGAACCACTAGGCTTCACTGCTGCCCTCGGAGGTATGGCAGGGCCTGGCTTGGGTCTATTGCTGCTGCTGCTTTTCTTTGTCCACTGCCATTAAGGAGGGGAGGAAGGGGCCCAGCAGTCCTTCTAGGCATGGGCCGCTCTCTGAAGGTGGGAGAGTGGGACTCCCCAAAGGTTTCCAATCTTTTATGGTGGCTCTCGCATGTGGCAATATGATGATGATGATGATGATGATATCGGCCTGGGGAGGGAGGACAGAGCTGCTGCCAACCTTAATCATCATTAATGCCACCATGCGGGACTTCTTGTTCTGCACCACTGTACATGGCCATGGCTCAGTGCTATGGAACTCTGGGAATTTCTTTTGGTTGGCATTTTAGGTGATGTTAAGGTTTTGGAAATCCTGTTTGAGGACCCTTCTGACTTTGGGGCCCTTTCATCCCCCCATTTTGGCTTCCCTGAAGGCCTCAAACTGCCAACTGCCAAGCGTGCATACAGAGGCAGCCATTTCGTTCTGGCTGCCCATTTTGTGCTGCTTGTGAGTGGGGAATAATGTTCCAGAACCTCTCTGAGGCCTCCAGTTGAACAGAGGACTCTTTCTCTCCTGAGGCCCCAGAGAGAGAGGAGGCCAGGCTCCTTGGGCCAAAAGGAAGGAAGTGTGTCCTTTTGTGTCTCTTATCTGAGAGGGTTTTCTTATACACAGCTCTGCTCCTTCTGGGGAACATGGGTTTTAAAAGGGATCGATGGAGAGGATAGTTCTTAATACAAGCCTTCTTCTTCTTCTTCACAAACATTGGGATTTGCGTTCTAGAGGAGGCCAAAAGTAGCTCCTTTGGGAGGTTTTAAAAGTCCCCCCAGTCCCTTATTAAGAGATTTTCAGGCGAAGAAGGAAGGCAGCACCAGAATAACTCATTACCAAGAATAATACATACAAACAACCAACAAAAGAAGAATAAGGATTAGACAGAAAAGCAGAATGCTTCTTTCTTTAAAGAAAGCCATTATTAGGAGTAAAATCAAGCCGGGTGCTTCTGCTTTTACAACCGACTCAGGCTGTATCTGCACTGCAGAAATAATCCAGTTCAAAACCACTTCTCTCCTGCTCCATCGGTGGAATCCTGGGATTTGTAGTTCGTTGTGGCACCCGAGCTCTCTGAGCAGAAGGCTAAGTGTCCAAAGGTAAAATCCCAGGATTCCATAGCACTGAGCGTTAAAGACAAACCTATCTCCCTTACCATCCGCTGCTTCCAAACTACCAGACTAACTTTTATATCTATCTCATTCATTTTTGAATTATCTATTATAAGGAAAAAGCACATATATATTGTTCTACTTCGACTTTCCTATGAGTCATTTGTTTTCTCTGCAGTCCTCATTTACATTGTAAAATAGTTGTACAAAATCACTCTAATTAGATAAACTAAACAATGGGCTTTAACCTCCCAACTACTCTATTTTACAGCTGTTATATTCTTTGAATAAATTAAAACACTTCAACTTAAATTAGTCTTATCCCTAAAGTAGCATTTTCCTCCATGCTCTGAGATATTCAATTATATATTCCAGTATCCTTTATATAAATTGTGACGCTCCTTTCTAATTCCTTTGGAGTTTGTCCATTTCCATCATGTCCAAAGCTTAATATCCCAATGCTTCTTTTGAAGGTATTTCTTTAGTTTTCAACTCTGAGCCACTATCTCAGTGACAACATATAACACTATTTCAGTTTTCCTTGGATTGTTCTTATATTAAGCAAAAAGTTCAGGTGAGAATTTAAAGATTATAGTTACAACTTTCTTTAATTTCAAAATAAATCAACGTCCAAGTTGTATCGCTTTCCCAAAGTCCACCACATTTGATAGATTGAGCCCTGCCTCTTTTCACATTTCCAACACGAATTACTGCACTCTTTAACATCTTGCTTATTCCTCTGTGTTAAATACCATCAAAAAGGTTTATAGTAACTCTTTGATGTTTTGGCTGCAAGTATAGTTCGCTGTTTTTTTCAGTGTACTCCACTTGTGAGACCTCTGATCATATTGTCTTTAATCCTTCCTCTTCTGTATAGATTTGAATAATACCAATTATAAAGTTTTGTTAATAAGGCATCTTTATTCACCATTATCCTGTCTAGATCAGAGTCTGATTTGCAAATACCATATTGTTTTTTATCCATTAGGAAAAGCTCTCTATGTCTGTTAAAGAACCATGAAGATCATAACCCTGATCATTAGGATCTTCTCGTGTCCTTATTCTATAACCAGTTCTATCTATTGCATTGTCTTTATAGGAGATCCAATTTGCGTCCTTTTTGTCTCTGGGATCTTTTCTCAGGAACTTCTCTCGGCCCCCTTGGACACAGCTTTGGGGCGCCTTTGCTGGAAGTGACCCAAGTGCAAGACCCACCGGACCCCTGCCCCACCTGATGGCCGCACACGAGCCAAGCGGAGGGAGATGGGCTCCAAAGACAAGAGGATGCAGAGATACAAGAAGTCTTTGGTGAGTCGAGGTTCTTGACTATTCGTTTCCGTGTCACTGCTGGGCCAGTCCATGAAAGCAGCAGAGAACATACTCTCCCATTAGCAGAGACAGTCGATCAATCCTCTGTCACCCCCACTTTAAGGAGCTTTTAAAAAGCCTGGTGCTCCTTGTCCCCCACTTTCCCCTTCTCAGTTCACTTCATTCCTGAGTGCCATTCAGTTTGCACCCCAGCAACTCAAAGTGGGAAGAGGAGAGGAAAGAAGGAGGCAGGATATTGCCCTTTTTCCCACGGAGGCTAAAGCAAAAGCAAACTGCTGTACCCTCCCTTGCTTTGTGATCTTCCTCATAAACAACTTTGGCCATTTCCACCGCCCTCTGGATTGCTTGTCCACATGTGTCTTGCTTTTCCAATCTGTGAAATGTTGGGGTGGGTC
>NW_024803012.1:1659-2539 GCF_019175285.1 Sceloporus undulatus | reverse complement strand
ACACAGTTTCTTGGGAGACACTTTTTGAAATCTTAGGGAAATTAGAAATAGGTACCAAGTTTATAGGTTGGATCAGAGAAATATATAAGGATCAAAAAGCAAAAATCATAGTGAATGGCGAAAAATCCAATTTTATCAAAATTAACAGGGGTACACGACAGGGCTGCCCCCTCTCTCCATTACTATTTATATTAACTATTGAAAGACTGATCAAAAGGATTAAAAATAATGATTATATTCAAGGTTTAAAAATAAAAAAATACGAATACAAATTGAGAGCTTTCGCTGACGATTTAATAATTTTCCTAAACGACCCATGTAAAAGTGCAATAGAATTAATAAAAAAAGTTGAAGAATTTGGAGAAATAACAGGTTGCAAATTAAACAAAGATAAATCCACGATATTAACTAAAAATATGTCTCCAGAAAAAGAGAAGAAGTTATCTGAAATGTTAAAAATTAAAATAGGAAAAAAAACAAAGTACTTAGGAATAACAATCTCTAGCAATCTGAAGGAATTATTCGATATTAACTACAAAAAAACATGGAAAGAAATTAAATTGAAATTGGAAAAATGGAGAAAATATAATTTATCCTTTATGGGGAAAATAGCAGCAATAAAAATGATGGTCCTTCCAAAAATTCTGTATTTATTTCAAACACTCCCAATCGTAATCAAAGATAATTTTTTCAAAATTTGGCAAAGAGATTTAAGTAATTTTATTTGGCAAAAAAAGAGACCTAGAATTAGATTAAAAACAATGCAAGATTTAATAGAGAGAGGTGGACTAGGCTTACCAAACCTAAAACTATATTTCAAGGCATGCAGTTTAATGTGGATCAAAGAGTGGATTTTGCTAAATGATGAAGAATTATTAGA
>NW_024803012.1:0-1559 GCF_019175285.1 Sceloporus undulatus | reverse complement strand
TCTAGAATTATGGTAAAATTCCCCAATTGGTTTTCCCCTCAGGAAGCCATTCAAAGACCAGAAACCAGAATAAAAACAGATTGGCTAACATATTCAAAATTACTGAAAAAAGATAAAAAGGGAAACATAGAATTCAAATCACAAAAGGAACTCTTTAAGGAAGGGATAGAATTAGACTGGTTTAGATATTGGCAGATAAGAGAAAGATTTAAATTGGATTCCAAAATAGCAAATTTTGAGGTTGAACCAAATGAATTTGGGAAAATAATAGAAAAAGAAAGCCCAAAATGGATATCAGAATTTTATAAATTATTGCTTGGTTGGCAACAAGAAGAAGAAGTAATAAAAGAAAATATGATACAATGGGCAAAAAATATTGGTTACCCGCTGAATTTGGATAGATGGGAAGCGGTGTGGAAAAAGAGACTAAAATATTCAGCCTCATACAATTTGAGAGAAAGTTATTATAAAACCTTTTTCCGCTGGTACCTAACGCCAGAAAAGATATCTAAGATGTACAAATCAACAAATAACCTATGTTGGAAATGCCAAAAGGAACCTGGAACTCTATATCACTGTCTCTGGTCATGTAAATTAGTTAAAAATTTCTGGAAAAAGGTACATGAAACGATAAATCTGATCTTGCAAACAAAAATCAAACTCCTTCCTGAAACCTTTTTATTAAATATGTGGGAAGAGGAGGTAGACAGAAAACATGGAAAGGTTTTATACTATTTAATATCAATGGCGAGATTGGCTCTAACGCAAAAATGGAAAGGGAAAAAGATCCCAAGTAAAAAAGACTGGCTAATGAAAGTTTACGATGCAATAGAGATGGACAAAATGACACTATTGCTCAGAGACCAATGTGTGGAGGAAGTAAATGAAGTATGGGCGAAAGTTTTAGAATGTTTGGATAAGGAATGGGGGAAGATAGCAACAATTAGATATTGTAAATAATAGAGATAAATAAAATAGTATAGTACGCATACCACTCTTATTAGATTATATAAGTTGGAGAGTAAAGATGAAATGAAAAATCTTGAGGACTTAAAATAATAAAAGATAATAGAGGGGTTTAAAATGAATCACGTATAGGATCAATAAATAGATAGCAGTAAGATCAAAAATAAGCGGAAAAAGAAAACTTAGAAATACTATCGCTGTAGATGGACCTTCGAAAGGAAAATAACAATGATATCACAAATGTGATACAATCTTAAAAGGGTGGGAAATAAAACAACTATACCTAACAGAATCAGAGAGAGAAGTCTGGTAAGAATGGGATGAGAGATGATGGAAGAGTGAATGAAGGAAGAGAAAGAATGGATGAAGGTAAAGTAGGTGTTAGAAGGTGCGTGTATGTAGTAAGAATGAAGAGAGTAGGAGAGAAGAAGGTAATCAGATGGGGGAAAGAGAAGAAGGGATCTAGGGAGAGGAAGAGGAGAGGATGGAAAAATAGAAGGTAACAGCAGGAAGGAGATTAATCATAATAGAAGGCACAAGAGGGGGAACAAGAGAAGACAAGAGGTAAAGGGGAAATAAAACACTAAAGGAAG
>NW_024803011.1:19679-21202 GCF_019175285.1 Sceloporus undulatus | reverse complement strand
GCTGTGGGGAGGCTGCAAAGAAAGTGGACTTCAAGGGCCTGACACAGCCCTAAAATATTAGGACTGCTTGTTGGTTGTTGCAATGTGTAATTTAAATATATTTTTAATCCTATTCTGCCATTTCTCTGACTGTATGTTTGACTTGCTCTCCTCACCCCCACCTGGGCCAAGGAAAAACTGTTTAAACCAGGAGTGAGCAAACTGCAGCCTTTTTGGACTCCAGCTCCCATCCTCCCTCACCCTTGGCTAACGGATTGATGGGAGTTGCACTCCAGAAATACTTTGGAAAGGCACATTTGGGCTCCCTACTCCCAGCTTTCAAAGAACTCAGCCGAGCTTCGAAACATTTATATATCCAGAATTTTCCCAGTCATGCTTAAAAATGGTTTTGTGTGGCATGGCTTCAATATAAGTTTGCTGAGGATGGGTAGGGGAACTTTCCTGCCCAGGTGTGTCCCCTTTTGTTTTTCCTGCTCAGTGGCCAGGTGAGCGCAGGAAGGGATTTGAAGGCATTTTGTGCTTTCTTGGCCTTGCTGCAAGAGCTGATGGCAGGACAGAAAGCTGATGGGTGTCCTTCTTTTCCTTCCTTCCTTGCAGGCATCGCCCTGGCTCTGGCCCTGCGGCCCTACCGGATGACCTTCCGCCAGATCAAGTACTTCTCCTTCCCAGGGGAGCTGCTGATGCGAATGCTGCAGATGTTGGTCCTTCCGCTCATCGTGTCCAGCCTGATCACAGGTAAGCCAGCTCAGTCCTGGGTCCAAGCAGGATAATAATAATAATAATTATTATTATTATTATTATTATTATTATAACAATAATGATTTATTTATTTGATGGGGGCAGCGCCTCCGCTTTGCTCCCGTGGGCCAGGTTGCCAGAGGTCGGACTCTCGTGGTCTTCTGATCTCCTGGTGGCAGACATCACAGGAGCAAGAAGAACCTCAGAAGGATATCGAAGGCACCAGGAGTGAGCAGACCCACAGGGCTCTCCAGTGGGCACAAAGACTTCTTCCCTAATGCCCTCTGGGGTAGTAGGGGGGCACTTAGTCTGTTTTTCACCCCTGGGTAATTTTAAACCAGTAGTTCCCAGACTCAGGTCCCCTAGATGTTTTGGACTCCAGTTCCCAGAATTCCTCATTGCTGACCTGTCTGGGGCTTCTGGGAGTTGAAGTCTTAAACATATGGGGAACCAAAATGTGGGAATCACTCCACTGGAAATTGACATAGAACAGGTAAGAACCAACGTTCCTTTTTAGATCATTTTGAAAAACAGGAAATGTCATCTGGTCACTTTCTGTTGTTAAAAAAAAAAGAGTGCTCCTGTGCCTAAAAACATGGGGGGAACGCCCTCCCCACTTCCTTGAATGGAATTTACGTTTATATAGGGCAGGTATTGGGGCAGTACAGACCACCCAAAGGGGTGGCCTGCAACAGCTCCTTTTCGCGCTGGATTGGGGCCAGGGCAATCTCACCGGCAGCCCTGTGGCCCCAATCTGGTGTTTTTCCAGGCCAAAGAGAAGCGGC
>NW_024803011.1:12460-19579 GCF_019175285.1 Sceloporus undulatus | reverse complement strand
TCATTGCTGACCTGTCTGGGGCTTCTGGGAGTTGAAGTCTTAAACATCTGGGGAACCAAAATGTGGGAATCACTCCACTGGAAATGGACATATAACAGGTAAGAACCAACATTCCTTTTTAGATCATTTTGAAAAACAGGAAATGTTATCTGGTCACTTTCTGCTGTTAAAAAATAAGTGCTCCTGTGCCTAAAAACATGGGGGGAATGCCCTCCCCACTTCCTAGAGTGGAATTTACGTTCATATAGGGCAGGTATTGGGGCAGTACAAACCACCCAAAGGGGTGGCCTGCAACCACTCCTTTTTGCGCTGGATTGGGGCCAGGGCAATCTCACTGGCAGCCCTGTGGCCCCAGTCTGGCGTTTTTCCAGGCCAAAGAGAAGCGGCAAAATGCCACTTCACTTTGGCCTGGAAAAGGGGTGCCCTCACTGCACCCTGGCGCTAAAGAGGAGAAAGGGGCGGCCCCTTTCTCCTCAGGATTGTTCCTGCGGCTGTGCGGTTGCCGCGGGAATGATCCGCCTCCAAAAGGAGCTCCATTTTGGAGATCCTTGCAGCGATGCCACCAGGCTGCCGTAAGCTGCCTGGGGCAGCATGGAGATGTCACATGAGTGACACGCTGTTTGAATGTGGCGCACATGTGATGTCATCGACACACGCCACCTATAGACGGATACGTACTAGGGTTCCATAGCGTGCGGTTGCCACGTGCCCTGCAACCCTAATTTTGGCACCGACACAGTGCTTTCGGCCCATCTGTTTTGGGCCATTATTTTCTCTTTTACAGCAAGGTGTGGTGAGTGAAGCCTCCTGGGGACTATTACGTTCCTCTGGCCTCCCACAGTTGCCCACCCCTGCTTTAGACTATGCCACATCTAGGGACCTCATCCCTGGATTTTTCATTTTTATTTTCACTGGCAAATGTCCCCCAAGCCCCTGAAGGGCCTGAGAATCATAGGCCACCGGGTCCATCCCTGCTCAAGGGCCCATTTTACTACGCATTCCACCTCAGGTTGTTTTTAATCCAAGAGCCTGACTAAATTGAGTCAGAGACAGAGCTGAACCCTTTGCCTACCAATGCTGTCTGCTCTAACTAGCCACTGTGGCTTCCCCACACATCTTTGCTCTCCATCTTTGTCTGGAGAGCACTGGCCTTCCCTCTTGGGAGTCTCCCATCCAGGCGTTCACCAGGCCTGGCCCTGCTTTGGTGCCAGACTCAGACATGACTGGAGGAGCCATTCCAGGCAGATGGGAAGCAGCCCTTTTCTGGAGTCATGCTCCCTGGCCCTGTTGGGCAGGATTCTTTTCTCGCCTGGCTTTGATAGGTGCCACATGTTGGTTTCCATCCAAGACCCGCCTTGGATCCCATTGTGGGAGAAAGGTGGGATATAAATCCTTGAAATAAATAAATACAATGAAAAGGCCTAACCTGGCCCATCCCTGCTTAGCCTCCCAAATCAGACCAGGTTGGTGTAAATCGATCAGGTTGTAAGGCTACCATAGGAATCCAGTACATAATTAAAATAAACAAGGTGTGAATCTTGAATGACCAAAAGCAAACAAGGAATCAATGGAAAACGTTGCAGTAGAAATGGCAGCCACCATTTTTATTATAAAACAACAACAAAATGGTAGTTCAACTACCATTGGCACTGTTTCACTTTTGCGGTGATTTCCCTGTGGATTGACTGGATGGCATCGTTGGGCATTTGAGCTTGGTGCTTCCTCCCCTTCCATGATCTCCCTAGTTTGGCTTTTTGAGGAGCTATCAAGCCTCTGGCTCCATTTCCCCAGCCTTGAATTGAGGTGTGTGGCTTCTTTTCCTCCCTGCATCAGGCATGGCCGCCCTGGATGGCAGCGCATCAGGCAAGATGGGGATGAGAGCTGTCATCTACTACATGATGACCACCATCATCGCTGTCTTCATCGGCATCTTTATGGTTCTCATCATCCATCCAGGAAAAGGGAACAAAGACAAACTCCACCAGGAGGGCAAGATTGAACCGGTCCACACAACCGATGCTTTCATGGACCTCATCCGGTGAGCAATTTGGGGCAAGAGGCAGATCTTCTTTTGATGAGCTGGCTGTGAAATGCACCCAGAGGTTAGGAGTATCCCATAACTTGTTACTGCTGTGCAGAGGAGTCAATCAACGGAGCAATTCATAGACTCATAGGGTTGAAAGGTACCCCAAGGCTGTATTGTTCATCCCCCTGAGTCCGGTACAGGAAATGGCACTGCTAGGGCATCTCTGAGAGGTGGGCCACTGTTTAACTCCTCTAGTCACCAGGAGGTTCTTCCAGTTTGGATGGAGTCTCTTTTCTTGTCATTTGATTCATGGTCATGTCCTTCCTTCTGGATCAGTAGAAAAGAAGCACACTCCCATCTTCTACCTGACAGTCCTCCAGATATTCAAAGATGATTGTCAAATACAAGACAACTCAATCTGTCCCAGAGCAAATCAAGTCTGAACTCCCCTTAGAAGCCAATATGACTAAACTCGGGGTATTTTACATGAATTACAAATTCAAATTACAAGAAAAGAGATGACACCTAAGCTTTAGGAGGAACTTCTTAATAATAACAATAATAATGTCCCACTTTCCTCCCAAACTTAGGACACAAAGCAACTTACAAATCAAAGAACAATACAATTCAAAACATAACAAAAGTTACCATTAAAATAGACTTAAACCAGTACAGTAAGTACTAGTACAATTCTAAGGTTATATTTTTAAGCAACAAAACAAAACAAAAGCAAGAAATCACAATGGGGAAGAACTGAGATGCTTTTTTTTCAAAATATTGTAATAATGCTGAATTGCTTTGGAAATAAGACTACAATGAGAAATGGGAAATGGATTACTTTGAAAAGTAAGCTACCTAGGGTTTGACAGATACCTTGCTCGCTAGTGATGGGGGATACTTGATTTGTCTCTGTGCTCTGATTTCTTATAGGAACACGTTCCCACCCAACCTTGTGGAAGCCTGTTTCAGACAGGTAAGGAAAAGGGTGCAGTGGAGGGCTCTTGATCCAGATGCCACTTGGGGTTTGTTTGCATGATCATATTTACTGACATCTTCTCTCTTTGTTGCTCTGGTCTTTCCTTGTCTGAACCTGTGATGCAGGTTAGATTGAGAAAAGATGTCCAGCCCACAGCTTTGTGACTGGGTAGAGATATTAATATGGGGTTTACTAGCTTGTGGGTGCATCTACACTGTAGAAATAATGCAGTCTGACATCACTTGTAAGTGCTATAGCACCATCTTATGGGATCCTGAGATTTGTAGTTTTACTAGGTCTTGAGACTTCTCTGCCAAAGAATGCTAGTGCCTCACAAAAACTACCAGTCCCAGAATTCAGTAGGATGGAGCCATGGCTGTTACATCTACAGTGTAGATGCACCCTTAGTTTGATATGCTCACCACTGGGCCACTTTCACTTTCACTTGTCTTCCTTTTGTCAGTGTAAAACTACAATTCCGCATGAGTCAAGAGTCTTGGTCCGGAATTTGAAAGATCTGGGTTCAAGTTCCTATTGAACAGTGAAACCCACTGAAACCTTAGGGTGGTCTTGCTTTGTCTGATGTATTCTCATAGGTTGTTGTAAAGAGGGAAAGCCTGGTATACCACCCTGAGCTCAGGAAAGTTGGGATATAAGTGTAACTAGTCCTGTGTCCCCTTCCCTGGGAGTAAATGCCCCCAAAGTTGGGCAGAACTGACATCTTGGTAGAGACCCCTCCGATTACCCCATAAGCTGGTTTGTGCTTTTTCTTCACTGCTTCATACAAAACCCCCTCTCCAGATGCTTAAGTCAATTTATTGTCCAAATTTAAACCTTTTAAATGCTGCTTTAGATGTCTCTAGCCTTCAGTACAAAACCTCAAACCCATTATTTTTAAGATCAGCTAATAATAATAATTATAAATAATAAACTGTTTACTTTTATACCGCTTTTTCTTGAGATCAAAGCGGTGTACATCTACAAGAACTAATCTATCTGCCCTGGTCCAGGCCTCAGAGGGAGAGAAGTACCACTGGACCTCATCCCCTTTCCCTCCCTTCTCCTTTTGTTTCGTGTCTTTTAGATTGTAAGCCTGAGGGCAGGGAACTGTCTGATTAAAAATAATTGTAAGCTGCCCTGAGAGCCATTAGGGCTGAAGAGCAGGATATAAATACCTAAATAAATAAAAATAAATAAATAAAAACTATCACATACAATATAAAAACAGTTTAAAACATTTCAAAAGAACCACAATTATTCAATAAAATTATCTAAAAACAGCTATAAAATATTCATTAAACTAATTGGGGAATAAGTTCTCTACAGTAAGTCGGGAGGGTATGCTTGCTGGAAGAGATAAGTTTTTAACGCCTTTTTGAAGGCTTCCAATGTACTACTGAGGCGGATCTCTTCAGGAAGTGCATTCCAAAGAGTAGGAGCTATCGCTGAATAAGTTCTTTGTTGGGTTGTTGCCAGTCATACCTTAGGGTGTTCAAATACTAATTTCCCCGATGTTCTCAAAGTGCGGGGCGGATTGTGTAGGGAGAGGCGTTCCCTCAAGTAACTTGGGCCCACAAGAGAGACAGACAGACAGACAGCATGCAAGCTTTTGAGTCCTACAGAATTCTTCATCAGGCTACGTTGCTTCAAAAAAACTCTGTGTGTCTGTGTGCGTGCTTTCGCAATATCTATGAATTAACACCCATGGAAGGACTGGGACTTATTTTCGATTTTTCCCTTTCAGTACAAGACCCAGTACAGTGTCCGAGTGGTCAACAGAACTGTGGTGAAGGGCACCCAAGCAAGTCCTCCAGTGCCACAGCATTTCAACCACAGTAGTAGTGGCACCGTCACCACCATTGCCAGCAACAGCAGCTTCAATGCCCCCTCTTCTGCCACCGTCGCCACCACTGCCGCCTCGCCAATGACACTGCTGGAGAATGCCACGGCCATCTGGCACAATGTCACCCACGCGCTGGGCAGCTTCCCGGAGGTGCTGAGCTATGAGGAAGTGGTGCCTGGTCCGGGTTCGGTCAACAGGGTGAATGCCCTGGGCCTGGTAGTCTTCTCCATCTGCTTTGGCCTGGTGATTGGGAACATGAAGCAGAAAGGCCAGGCCCTGCGGGAGTTCTTTGACTGCCTCAATGAAGCCATCTTACGCATGGTGTCCATCATCATCTGGTGAGGAGATGGAGGGCTGGGAAGCAGCATGGGGGACAATAGTTAGGGGGTCCCGGAACAAATCTGTTCAGCTTTCAAATGGGCGGATGATGGGGGCAGAATGGATTTACAGTTCAAAAGTAACAGGAGAAACTTCTTGATGGTAAGAGCTGTTCAACAGTGGAATAGACTGCCTCCAAGAATGGCTGGCTCTCCTTCTTTGGCAGGCTGGCCACACGTCCTTCTTTTCCCAAAATGTAAGAACATTTCAACCTCCTGTCCAAAATTTCCTCTATTCAGGGTGACCACACATCCTCCTTTTCCCAGACATGTATTATTATTATTATTATTATTATTATTATTACTACTACTATTTGATTGAGTCCCTATATTAGGAGAAAAGTGGGATATAAGTAAATAAAACAATTACAAAAAACAGTGTCCTACAATAATAAACAATGTCCCTTTGTCCAAGAGAAATTCCAAAATATCCTTCATTTTTAGCATGACTGCGAAGCATGAATTTACATTGCTGTTCGTGTATTTAGCTTTTGTAATGTCCTACGTATTTTGTAACGTCCTCAGAGGGTGGTGGAGTCTCCTCCTCTGGAGGTTTTTAAGCAGAGGCTGAATGGGCATCTGTCGGGGTTGCTTCGATTGTGTATTCCTGCATAGCAGAAGTGTGTTGCACTGGATGACCCTTGGGGTATCTTCTAACCCTAGAATCCTATGTATACCTGCACGGCAGAAGGTCTGGATGACCCTTGGGGTCTCTTTCAACTCTAGGAATCAATTATTTTTCTTGAATGTCCTACATTTTGTGGTGCCTTGTCCCCCTTTGTGGTGATGATAGCTGATCACCCTGTTCTTTGGATGTCTTTAAACAGAGGTTGAATGGGCATCTCCTGGGAGTGCTGTAATTGTGTCTTTCTGCATGGCATAGGTTTGACTAAATGGCTCCTGAGGGTCCCAACTCTTAAGGTTCAGTGATTCCGGGAATGGTGGGCAACTCTTAAGGGACTGAATTGTCTCCATGGGATTTTGAAAGAACTTGAATGTATTGTCCTGGTTCCTGCCACTGCTGTTCTCACCTTCTGTCAGGACAGGAGGAGAGGCCGGCTGTCTGTTTCAAGGTGGGTCTGGTGATGAGGGGGTCTTGGAGTGACCATGTCTGTCTCCTGCCCGCAGGTACGCCCCTGTCGGCATCCTCTTCCTGATCGCCGGCAAGATTTTGGAGATGGAGGACCTGATAGTGATGGGGGGCCAGCTGGGGATGTACACGCTGACAGTCATTGTGGGGCTGCTGATCCATGGCCTCTGCATCCTGCCCCTCATCTACTTCATCATCACCCACAAGAACCCCTGGCTCTTCGTGGCTGGACTCCTGCAGGCCCTGGTCACTGCCATGGGCACCTCGTCCAGGTGAGGAGGCCTAGGCGCCAGGTTCTAGGGGACATCTACACCAGTGATTCCCAAACTTCCAATTGTTTTGGACTTCAACTCCCAGAATCCCCGATCATTGGCCAAGATGGCTGAAGTTTCAGGGAAATCCAAAATGGGACTTCTTGTTTTGAGGTTTTAGAAGTCCAAAACAGCTGGAGGAACAAAGTTTGGTCTGATCTATACTGTGGAAATAATGCAGATGTAAGCTATTTTCAGTCCAAATTTTGGGGAGAAAGCTGGATGATGATGATGATGATGATGATCACCACCACCATCATCATCATCCTTTTTTCTCCCCAAAATTTGGACTGAAAATAGCTTACAATTTAAAAGACCAATACAATTAAAAACATAGAAAGCTTGTAGGTTTGTGAATCTTCACAAAGGAATCAGGAAGGTTTTCTGGTTTGGTTTGGTTTTGTAGGTTTGGTTTTTTTAATTTGAGGTTTGGCCTGGTTAGGAAGGTCTTCCAGACTGTCATTTGTGTTTGTTGTCTCTGTTTTTTAAAAACAAG
>NW_024803011.1:0-9460 GCF_019175285.1 Sceloporus undulatus | reverse complement strand
CTTTCATTTTACTGAACATTATCCAGAACCACTTATTCATATGGGAGGGCAAATCCCAAGGCAACCTAGTTAGGCAGGTAAAAAGTGTCCATCTCCAAAAGACACTCCTAAGTCTAGGCCAGCCTTCCCTGCCCCACACAGCCCCCCTCCGTGCCAGACCCCTTCCTTGCCATACCCAGCAGAACGGCTGAGATAGTGAGTAGGACAAAGGCGTTTCTCTGGAGGAAACCCCGGAGGCTATCCCGGGTGATGCTGTACATCCACTTCCTGGCATGGGCTGCCCACTTCTCAAGGGCATGGCGGAGGCGCTGCCCCCGGCCACCATTGCCAAGCCGCTTGGATGACTCTTCATTCAGGAAGAGACTGTTGACGTGGGTCTGGCGCTCGCCCATAATCGGGCTCAGCATCCAGGGTCTGGGGGGGTATCCCCCGACGTCCTAAGAAGCTGCAGAGAGAGAAGGAGAGTTGTAGTGAGTGGTGAGGGATGGGTGACTCTTTCCCCCAAATGCCAACCCCAAGCCAGGAGAATTAGCTGCAAAGCTGGTCTTAGATCCCCACATGACCCAGAAATACAAGGAAAGCGTTGTACTCACAGGGGGAGAGCTGTGGGGGCCATCCCTAAAGGCGGAAAGGGGAGCACTGGCCCTGCAGAAGAGAACCAGGATAGCTGCAGCAGCTTCCAAACACTTTTCCAGAGTGCAGGTGCCTTGCCTGGCATCCTTCGCACCATGGGCAATACCTGAGAACCTTCCAAGCACGAGAGCAAAGCAAAGCCCTTTTGTGTGCAACTCCTTCACCCACCAATTCAATTGCTAAGTTCCCTCTTGGTCTCCGGCATGTAAGCCTATGGACAAGTGAACAGTTTTGTACATAGTCTTCCAGTTTTCTCCCGCTTCCACTTCTTTCTCCATCCCCTCCATCAATGATTCCCAAACTCTGGCTTTACAGGTGTTTTGGACTTCGGCTCCCAGAATCCCAGACCGCTAGCAAAAGTGGCTGTGGCTAATGGGAGCTAAAGTCCCCAAAACCTGGAGAACCAGAGTATGGGACTCACTGATATAAACTGTATCCCCCTTGGCTTCTTGTTGTCCTTTGTGAACCACTTGTGCATTGCTGGCCCTGCTCTATCCGTAACATATTGAAAAATAAGCATATATAGCTAAGTGTCAAACAGAAATAATATGCAGGAATGGGATGGTGGGGAAGGGAACCTGGCCACATAAAGTGAGCATACAAGACCTCCCTTTCCTCCCATGGAGAATTAGGAAAGTTATATTTTTTGGACTGTACATGGGCAGCAGACAAGCCGGTTGAATGATTCTGGGAGCTATAGTTTCCCCCCACAAAAACCTCCCAATGAAGCCATAGCTCAAGCCCTGTACAATATTATGTTCTTGTCCTTTTATCTTGAAAAGAAATTATATATGATAAAAAAATGAGGATATAATTTTGTTGTCGTCGTGTGCCTTCAAATCGTTTCTGACTTAAGGCTACCCTAAGGCAAACCTATCCTGGGATTTTCTTGACCAGATCTGTTCAGAGGGAGTTTGCCTTTGCCTTCATCTGAGGCTGAATGTGAGTTGCCGAAGCTCACCCATTGGGTTCCCACGGCCCAGTCAGAATTTGAACCCTGGTCTCCAGGGTCATCCAATGCTCAAACCACTACACCACACTGATTCTCAGCTGCAGGTCCTCCTCCCAAAAAAGCAATGTAGCTGAAGGTCAGGCCCTGTGCAATATTATATCCTTGTCCTTTTATCTTAAGTGTGCATGTGTATAAAAGCATATTAATAATGTCTTGCAATTGCTATTAACAATACATTTCCTCTGATCTTATTTCTAATGTGATGGCTTGCATCGGCATGACTGCCCATGTAGGAGAGACAGGCCACCTAGATATGAATACTGTACATGATCACTACATGGATTATTACCTCCTGCTGACCTGCCTTCTCCTCCTCATCTACAAAGAAAACAAATGGTCCATTTTGTAGAGGAGAAGACTGACTTGCATGGAAACTTATAGCTTTACTAAGCAGGCAAGGAACAGCCCCTCTCTCCATATATATATCCCTCTCCCCCCCCCAAAAGAAAACTTCAAGACCCGCAGAGGGAGTTTAGGCAGCTCCTGGCTCTGCATGCTGTGTCTGGGCATCTCCACCTACAATCTCCTTGGACGCTTGACCCACCTGGAACCGCAGCCAGTTTCTGCTATGCTTACTGTGCCCGGGTGTTCAGTCTGTCTGCCCGCCTGTCCTCCTTTCTCTCTTGCCGGTCTTCACTTCTGCTGAAAAGGATTAAAAAAGGGAAGTGAGAAATGGAGGAGGAGGAAGAAGAGGAGGAGGAGAAGGAGGAGACTTCTTCAGCATTGGGGGACCAGATGCCAAGTAGGGATTAACCCTCCATGCCAGGCAAGAGTCAGGCCTGAACACTGCCTCCCAGCATCCACTTCTTGGAGGGAGACCAGATACCCCAGAATCACAAATATTTTTGAGAAGGAACCACGACTCCCAGAATGCTGGCTGTAGGGATTCCAAGAGCAGCCCACCAGATTCCTACACTGGCTAGGATCCTATGTATTCCTGCATGGCAGAAGAGGGTTGGACTGGCTGATCCTTGGGGGTCCTTCCAAGTCTAAGATTCTATATATTCCTGAACAGAAGAGGGTTGGACTGAATGACCCTTGGAGATCCCTTTCAACTTCTATGTGTGTCTGTATGGCAGAAGGGATTCTATGTATTCCTGCATGGCCCTTGTGGGGGCAGGGGGGGTCCCTTCCCCTCAAAGCAGTCCAGAAAAAGAAACAGGGTTTTTTTTCAGGGTTTGCAGCATCCTGAGGCTAGTCAGATTTCCTCAGAGGCAACACACAAATAAGAACATGGAAACAATAACACACAAATAACCACTGTTAATTTTCCTTGCAACTAATAATCTGGATAGACTGTCCCTGCACACAGAGGCTCCATCGAGACAAACTGTTTCTCTACAACAGAGGTGGACAAAACACAGCCCAGCAATTTGTACAGATTTGTATTGGCAAAAGGAACAGGCTAAGTCCAGCAACGTTTGTGTTCAAAGCAACCACCCAAGAGCCTCCAAGAAATCCACTGGAAAGGGCAGGTATGCAACACCCATCCCTACCCTGGCCCACTTGGCATTCAGAGGTAGACTGCTTCTGAACACAGAGTCTCCACAAACAAGCATAAGAGCTGGAAATGTCCCTCTGTTCAAGGCATTTTGCCTTTTGCAAGGGGGAAAAACAAAACTGATGACCCTAAACTGCGAAAAGACAACCGCAGATGCTTCTTCCTGGTGTATTCACAGGTAGACTGACTCTGAACAGGGAGGTTTTATTTATGTACGTCACCCTTTTCAAGCTCCTGAATACAGTGGAATGCCAAATATCTTCCCTGCTTTTGTTATCCAGAGATAAAGCCCAATTTTCGGTGCCAACCAGACTTCCAGACTTCTGCCAGCCAAGCTTTGTCCCCATGGAAATGGGCAACCCTCCCAGTGGAAGGTCAGGTGGCAAGAGGAAACAAAAGCACTCACACCAAAGCTAGGAAAAGAGGTCTTTCCTAAGGACCACAATGCCCAGAATCCTCCACTTGGGCTATGAACTGGGGATTCTGGGAACTGATGTACAACAGAGCAGTTTTTTCTCCATGCTGTGGCAGTCAGTGAAACTCATCCACCCCAACAGAAGGCCAAGTGTGCCTGTCACAAGGGCAGAAGCTAATTCTAAAAGGACTCTCTGTCCCAACATCCTGCATCTGACCATGGCCAGTGAGATGCCATGTAAGGAGGGATCAAGGGGCTCCAATTCCATCCCTGGAGAGGCTGTCCTGCCCCAGGGAGGCTCCATTTCTAGCTAGCAGCCATTCACAGACCCTGAATTTGCCTCATCTTCATGTTTGCGGGTGCATCTGCATTGCAGAAATAATGCAGTTTGATGCCACTTTAAGTGCTGCAGCTCTATCCTATGGCACCCTGTGATTTAGTCTTTTTACAAGGTCTTCCGCCTTATCTCACCAAACTACAGGACTGTGTAGGATGGAGCCATAGTAATGAAAGTGGTACCAAACTGCATTATTTCAACAGTGTAGATGCACCCCATGGCTTACTGGAATGAGTGTATTTGAGTTGGGGTGTCTGCCTTCAAGTCACCTGTCGCTTTAAGGTGGCCTGATGGAGTTTTCATGGTCTTTTCTTCGGCAAGGAATCCTTAGAAGTGCTTTTTCCTGTGCCTTCCTCTGAAATAGAGCCTCCAGCACCAGGGATTTGCTGGTGGTCTCCCACCCAGGGGCTAACCAGGGCTGACTCTGCTTAGCTTCCAGGATCAGATGGAATCTGGTACCTTTATTTAGCGGATCAGCTAATATGTCCCTCTGGTTAGCAAAACGTTTACCTTCCTAGACTAAGACTCCTTGACGTGTCTAAAAAAAGTAATTTTGCCAAGCTCTCTATCTAGTCCTGCAACCTATTTCCAACACTGAGCTGTTTCTATGGACAGCCCTCCCAACAATAATCTTCCAGTTTGCCATTGCTATTTGGAGGTAGGCGTCCCCTGAAACTGGAGGCTCATTGAGCTGACAGGACACACAGTAGCCATAGGCAGCCCCCCTGGTTGGCATGTCTCTGACCTCTTTGAAGGCCCCCTGTGACCACATCCGGCCAAAGGGATTTATACAAGCGGATGATGTGGCCGTGAAGAGAAGTTACTTCTGCCTGTCCTGAATCAGTCATTGGGCAACTCCTCTCATTACGAAAGACAGGAAAGTTTCTCTTTCCCTCTGGCCACTTTCTCCACACCTCTAGAGAGTTTCATAAGCCATTCGGATATCCATCCTTAGCCACAAAAACATTATAGAATCAGAGTTGGAAGGGACCCCCAGGGGCATCCAGTCTAACCTCCTTCTGCCATGCAGAAATACACAGAATCCAAGAGTTGGAAGGGATTCCCAAGGTCCATCTAGTCCAACCCATTCTGCTATGCAAGAAGACACAATCCAAGCCCTCCTGGCAGACTGGGCCATATTTATACAAGATCATTGTGTCTCCTCTGATCCTTCTCTTCTCCAGGCTAAACATCCCCAGCTCTCTAAGCCACTCCTCACGGGGTTCAGTGGTTTCCAGACCCTTCACCTTTTGGTCACCCTCCTCTGGATATGCTCCAGCTTGTCAACATCCTTTTTGAAGCATGGTGCCCAGAACTAGACACAGTATTTCAAGTGAGGCCTGCCCAAAGCAGAATACAGTGGCACTATGATTTCCGTCAGTCTAGACCAGTGTCCCCAAACTAGGCTCTTTAAGAGATTCTGGACTTCAGCTCTCTCCTTTTAAACTGTAAGCCACTACGAGTCCCAGTTTTGGGAGAAAAGCAGGATAATAATAATAATAATAATAATAATAGAAAGGGATGAAGTTTCCAAAGGTAAAAGCCTACCTCTGCGCATACAAAAAGTACAGATGAACAGCCAGGGTTTGGGAATCTGCCAGAAAGTGAACTCAGGGAAGGATTCATTCATATTGGTGAGAGATGATTTTACCCGCTGGGCATGGGCTTGGCACAGGGCCTACCTGAGGCGGAGGTCTCCCCCCAAAAGCAAACAACCGGGGGGGGGGGTTATTCTGGTCTTGCCAAGCCAGACCAAGCCCCCTCTTTCCCCTCCAAAGACAGCAGCCACACAAACCTGTTTGGGTCCTTGGTTGCTGGAGGGTCATAAATGAAGCCACAAAGCCCAGAGAGGCTGGGAGGAGAGCCCCAGAGACCATCCCTGGTTCCTGGCAGGACTAGTCAAGGCTCCTCTTGGAGCCAAGTCTCTTATGACAATGCAGCAGAACCTGGCTTAGGAAGCCTAGGCTTCAGCCCAGCAGATCGGGGCCAAGGGGAGAAGGCCCAGTCCACAAGACCCAGAATGGCTGCCTGCTGGGCAGCTAATGGGAATTCTTGTTCAGCCTCAGCTGGTAGTTTGCGAACCAAGGATGCTGGGACATAGTTGCCCTCCCTTCTCCTGGCTCAGCTCTGGGGTGGGAGAGCCCTGTGGAAGCCCTCCTGGGTGGGCAGGCATCCACACTCTTTCAGCCTCAGGAAAGCCCAGGACAAGCAGCAGTCAGGAAGCTGAAGGTTTGTAACAAGAAGGGAGAGCCAGGAATGGCCGAACTGGGAGAGGAGGAGGAAGAGGAGAGGAGCAGGGGCTGGGAGGGCCTCTGAGGCAAGGAAGGCAGCCAGCTGGGTTGAGGCCCCCCAAAGTGGCCCCCTTCCCCCCTCAGCCTTTGGGAGAGGCTGCTGCTTCGGGGAGGAGGGGAGTCTCCTTCTGGGGAGGCTGCTGTTTCCAAAGAGCGCCTGGGAGGAGAGGGCCTTCCTGCAGGGCAGCAGCCTTGGGAGAACACCCACCCTTTCTCTTCCCTCCCCGGAGTGGGGGCCTCTTGGGCTGCCTTCCGAGTCGAGGCTCCTCTGCTTCGAGGGCTCTGCCTCCTCCTCTTTCCTGGCAGCCAGCGAGGGCCCTCCAGCCAGGCCCCAAGGGCCGCCCAGCCCCTCTCCCTCCTCCTCCTCCAACTGTGGGGGGGGGGCTGAGAGAGAGCCTGGCTCTGCCCAGCCCCATTGCAGACCATGGAGGCGGCCACCCAGGGCTGCCCCCTTCCCTGCCCCAGAAGGAAGGGAGGGAAAGGGGGCTGAAGAGGCTGCAGTCCGGCCCTTCCCTCCAAAAAGGTGCCCAGACCCAGAGTGCACTCGACAGAGCAGTCCATTCCGACGCACGAGGCAGACACGTGTCTGTCTCCTCAGGGCGAGGCTGGCGGCGGGGGAGAGGAGGCGAGGCGAGGCCGGAGTCCTCCAAGACCCAGCCCAGGCCCTTCGTTCCCCTCCAGGACTCCCGGAGCCCCCCCCCCCCCGCAGACTCACCCGCCGCCGCGACGCCCGACCTGCGCTGCTCCACGTGGAGCCTCCGTCCGGCCCCGGACTGCCCCATCCTTTCCTCCCTCCATCCTTCCTCCGCTTTTCCTTCCTCTCTTCCTTCCTTCCTTCCCTCCCCCTTTCCCTTCCTTCCCTCTCTTTCCACCTTCTCTCCCTTTTGCTTCCTTCCTTCCTTCCCTCCCTTTCCCCTTCCTTCCCTTTCCCTTCATTCCTTCCTTTCGTTCCCCTTCCTCCCCTTTCCCTTCCCTCCCTTTTCCGTTTCCCTGTCTCTCTCCTTCCTTCCCCATTTCTTTCCTTCTTCCTCCCTCCTTATTTCTCATTCCATTCCTTTTCTTTCCCACCTTTTTTCTTTGGCTACTTCCTCTCTCCCTTTTTCCTTCCTTCCTACCTTCTTTGGCTTTTTTTCTTTTTCCCTCTTATCTTCCCTTTCCTTTTCTCTTTTTTTCTCCTGCCTTCCCTTTCCATCCTCCTTCCTTATTTATCTGGCATGGCTCCATCTACGGAACCAGGGAGTTGTAATCGGTTGTGGCACCAGAGCTCTCTGACAGAGGACAAAAGCCATGCGAAAGTACACAGCGTTCAGCCATGGCAGTTAAAGCAGTGTCAAACTGCACTGTTTCTGCAGTGCAGATGCAGCCTGTGAGGGAAAGACGCACCCAAGGAAACAGACTTGAGTCTACAAAAGCTTATGCGACAAACCTCTTTCTCTCAGTTCCCTCTCAAAGGTGCTCCAAGATCCCTTTCCATGCATTTATTATAATTTTCCAGATGTTACCAGATGCTTTGAGTCCCAGGTTTTTTTTTTTTTGGGGGGGAGGATGGAATATAAATAATAAAAACAGCCTCTGCAGCAAAAATAGGAAGGGCTCTTTAAACCATCAGATTTATTGTAACTTATAGCTCTTCAAATAATAAAATAAAGATGTGTGTCTTATATTATTGTAAACTTGGCCCTCAGCATCCACGGAGCTTTTATCCACAGATTCAGTCATCCATTACAAATGTAAATTCCCAAAAGCAAAGCTGGATTTTGCCATTTTATGTAAGGGACACCATTTCACTATGCTGTTGTATTTAATGGGACTTGAGTATCCACAAATGTTGGCATTCACAGGAGTTCCTGGGACCCTCCGTAAATTATATCTTGCCTTTTTAAAACAAGTTCTCATTGGTCCAAATAAAATCAAATCCTGACACTAACTCTCAATTTTTGATGCCCACGAAGTCAAACAACCCTCTAGTCATAATTTCAAAGCCAAAGCAGGCAACTGTAGCTCTTCCTGTTTAGTTCCCATTAAGCATTGCCAGTGATGAGGGATTATGGTAACTGTAGTCCAAAGCATGAGAGCCTGCATGGCACGATGGGGTGAGTGTTGAACTACAACTCTGGAGAGCAGGGTTTGAGTCCCAGCTCAGCCATGAAACCCAGTGGGTGCCCTTGGGCAAGAAACCACACTCGCTCAACCTCAGGGGAAGACATGAGCAAACCCCCTCCAGAGAAATCTTGCCAAGAAAACCCCGCAATAGAGTTGTCATAAACGACTTGATGATATAGAACAACAAAGTCTAAAACACAAGATGGGGTACAGCTTCTCAACCCTAATTTAAAGGACTCCTTAGTGAGCATAAGCCAATTAAACGTGCAGAAAAATAAAACCAGGCTGGAAGAAGAAAATGGCACACATTTGTGTGTTCATCTTAGGAGGGTCATCTTCCATGTGCAAAAGGAACAAATGCCTCAACTTGAGGCCCAGTTTTGGGATAAATGTGGACTTTAAACATTAATGGAATAGTGTTAGAAGCAGCATTAAGTGGAAGACTGAGCATCACATCTTACACAGAAGTGGCATTTTGTCCCACAATGGATGGTGCAAAATAAATCCTCTAAGCAGGCAGCAGCTCTTCTTTGTCCTGTTTTTGGTAAGCATTTGCATTAATGTGAACCATTTCATTGTGTTGCAAAATGTACAGTGTGTGTGTGTCATTTCAGTCTTATCAAAAGGTTTTGCACAAAGCCCAACCATTCCTCTGCTAAATGAAGAAAAGTGAAGTTTGGCTTAAAAGCTAAACCTTGTGCGGAGATTGCGTAGGAGCACACACTTGCAACCATTTAAAAACCACAGAGCTTGCAATAATACCTTTTTGGATTGCAGTGCCCCAAATTCCACAGCCAGCCACCATGGCCGCTGTCTAGTCCATAGCAAGTAAGGCTTGTGTGTGAGAACCATGGGCTTTACAGTTCAATGGAAATCTGGTAAGCATGGAAAGGGTGGCTGCAGCCTGAATCTCAACTTCAACTCCTATGTCCTCCTATAGTTTCACTGAGAGTGGGCAAGACACTCTAAGACCATGGTGCATACTTACAGAGAAACCTCTTCCCTTGGATCCACAAAAACTTTGAGTTGGTTAACATACAAATCCTGGAGCCCAAACTGGAGTTGCTGAAGAGAAGGGAGTGAATGCCATTCTAGATGCCAGGGGAGAGCAGGGGCAGAGGGAGGCAAGAAAAATATGGGAAAATAGGAGTGATCCCCTGTAGGCACT
>NW_024803010.1:19004-21271 GCF_019175285.1 Sceloporus undulatus | reverse complement strand
ATCTAGTTTTTGGTCTATTATGCTTAGAATCGCAAATCTGTTCCTTATGTTGTCAGTAAATTCTGTTAATATTGTTTAGGTCATATTTTGGTATGATGACTGGTTTTGCTTTCTTCGTGATTTTTTATAGGGGTGAACAAAAAGGGGGACAGTTTTTAATCCAAGACAGTGTAGAAAAGTTTTTTAAAACAATGTGGCACTCCTACTGACTAAAACTTCTGCATTTCACCCACAGATGTTCCCCCCTGCCTGGCCTCCTCAATGGAAGCCAAGACCCACCAAGAACTGCCCCCATGCCCCATTTCCCCAGCTCCATCCCCTAAGGAGGCTCCACCTGCTCTAGACGAACCGCCACCAGCCCAGACATCTTCTGAACCCGAGGTCCCTGAAGACACTCCGCTCCTCCACCTTTTCAAAAAACAGGAGACCACCGCCATTTGTGGGGAGACAGATGAAGAGGCAGTGGAGAATGTTGGGGAGGAGATTTTCCAAGAGCAGGACAAATTTGTCCCAAGTCTGGAGGATGTCCAGGCCCTCAAGGTATGTAGAGAGTCCCAAGGGTGTGCTGTTTAAAAATGCTAATGCAGGCAAGGGCAATTCTAAGGGTAACTGTTTCCGAAATCCCCCGGTGGTAGTGCAGGGTAGTTGGAAGTGTGGTGGCAACAAAGACTAGCAAGTTTTATTTGGCAGAAATGTCTGGGCTCTAGTCCCCACATCCTCAGATGAATGGATGGGGAGGAAGTTTGGACACATGTCTGAAGAGGTGGACTAGAGTCATGGAAGCTCATGTTAAAATAAATTAGTTTTTGCAGTGCTATAAGGCTCTTACAAGATCTTATTTCATATTTCATTGAATTTTTCCCTTTAGGCAAGGTTTTGATGTGATTTGTATTTGTGCTTTTCCAGCAGTGAAGGCGGAGCCATCCTTCATAAGGGTTGGTTCCATCTGTTCGCTCCAGTCAGGTAGGACCTAGAATTCTGGGCATGAACCCTGGGAATCCATCCCCCTTGTTGCCCAGTCTAGTTCCTGCCTTCACTCCGTCAGGTTACTTTCAGACTCCCTTCTCCTCTTCTTCTCCTAAAAAAAAAGAAAGCAAAAAACAACCTTTCTTTCCTCTCCTTTCCCTTATCTCCCCTCTCCTATGGAGCAGGCTAGATGTGGGACAGAGGAGATGGACAGCCCTGGGATGTCCGGCGATTCCTGACATCTGCCAAGGGCTCCTGCGGCGCGGAGAGAGTTGGCCTGGACTTCTGGCGCACGGCCCAGAGGCCGCAGGGCACAGACAGAGGAGGGATATCCCTCATCTCTGCACTCTAATGCACCTGACCGCTGCGACCTGTCCTGAAATCGGGAGGGAGCGGCTCGCTCAGAGGTCTCCAGGAGCATAAGTAAGGCCGCAATGCGTCACCGCGTCTCGCCCAACCACTCCCACCAGCGTTGGCTAACCTGTTGTCTGCCATTAGGGCAACCATTTCTTCTTCCCTGCCCTCCTCCGATAGGGAGGCTCGCTCCATAAAGGAGCCTTTGTTAGTTCCTCCCAGGGACTCTGACTCCGAGGGCGACAGGCCTCCTGGGCGGTCTGAATCAGAGGAAGGAGGGTGGTCTGATGATGATGAAGTTATTGAGCCTTCTTTGACTTCTTCATCCAGACTTTTTTGTGCTGATGATTTTCCTATTTTATTAAAAAAGGCCATTAAAGTCCTTGAGTTAGATACAAAACCACCGACTCCTAACCAAGAGGAGACTGATCTTCCCAAGGGCATAAAAGATTCCTTCCCTGAGCCTTCCCCGGCTAGTGATGAGGTGCCTTTCCCATCTGTATTCATGAGAGTGCTTAGGGAAGAATGGTCGAAACCTGCAACGGTTAGACCCAATCCCTTTTCTGTTAAAAAAAATTCTATTCTCGCCCTCAAAACATGATGTCCAAGTTACAGATTCCACTTGTAGACGCTCCAGTGTCGTCTCTCGTTAGATCTGCCATCTGGTCTAAAGATGGAGAAGATTCCCTTAAATTACCAGAGGACAAAAGGGCTAACTGCCCTCAAACGGTTCTTCGAGGCATCTTCCACTGCTATCAGGGCCGCAACTTCTACTTCTGTGTTAACCAGGGCTGCTCACCTCTAGTCCAAGGACCTCCTATTAGAGGTGCCTCGGGGCAATACCAGACTACGCCAAGGAATTAATAAATTATTAAGGTCTTGGCCTTTGCTGCTGATTCCTCCCTCGATGTCATTCAGTTTAGTGCCCATGCCCAGGCAGCTTCTAT